>NC_092876.1:232564027-232804027 GCF_028372415.1 Notamacropus eugenii
AAAGCTCTGATGATGGAGTCTGGCACAACTATGGTTGGATATCAGCCTCAGGGAGACAAAGCCAACTTCTTCCGGATGGTTATCTCAAATCCAGCAGCCACCAAGTCTGACATCGATTTCCTCATTGAGGAAATTGAAAGATTGGGGCAGGATCTGTAATAACAATTGTCAACCCCTTTCTTGCTTTCATGAGATGTTTTCCAGAATTGGCTGTTTTACATCCAGTTCTGCAGAACACACTTCGTGGAAGTTTCCTTTCTAAATGTTCCATTTTCCTATGGCACTCTAGAACAAATCCCTTTAAGTTGCTGAAAACATATAGGCCATTTTACTGAGGGAGAAAAAATATATTATTGTGACGTGTACTGCTAAATCTTATTTAACCCTGTTTATTGTAGTTAGCAGGAAACTAATAGGTCTCAAAAGAGGTTGCAGATGAAAAACTCTTTACAGTATATATGTACAGTTACATATAACTATATATATATATGTATGTATGTATGTATGTATAGTGAGTAGGACCTCAGTAATCAGCAGCATGCTTTCCACTCTCAGAGAGCCAATTCTTCCTTCAACAATCACTGAGGAGGGGGTAATGTGCTGCAAACTAGCTTGCCAAATGAAAACAGGAAAGCTTTTATAAAACTGTAGTTCTGTAGATATAAAGGAAATTACTATTTAGCAGGACTTAATCTTACCCCCAGTTAGTCTCTCCTGCCTCACAGAGATGAATTAGGAAAAGCCAGAGCTATAACTAAGGAGGAGCAAGAGAGGCTTTGTCACAGGATCCCAACATTTACAGGGCATTGACAGCACTGTTATTCCTTCATCAAGTAGAAACAACTGAGCTTAGCACCTACTTAGGAAGAATAATTAGTCAAAATAGGATGCTGTCAGATGACAGTAGCTCCCTCTCCCAGTTGGCCTGAATCCCAGGTGAGCTTCTTTCAAGCCACATTATGCTCCATTCCCAGGTGATGCCCTCACCAGCAGCAGCTTCGAGGTGTCCTGGGGTGTCTCCTCCCAAGGTATCTTGTGTCTTGAAATCTAAGTTCTTTCTACAAGGGAGGTCTTTCTCCCACTCACCCCACCTGTCCCAGTAGAGATAGTCTTACTGCTTGCCCCAGGCACAAGCATCTTGTGGTGCTTTCCCTGAGCTCTACAACTGCTAATAATGGCTCTGGAAGTCACAATTTGCTGCCCAAATAGCCATAGCCTCCCCATTAGTGTCATAGCAAGGGAAGTAGTAGCATAGTCCTTGTTAACAGGTATATTCTCGCTGTATTTTTAGAAGTTACTTTGTGTAGATTGTGTATATTATTGTTCAATGACTTTGTTGGGGGGAAAAGAAACATGCGTAATGGTTTCAATAACTGTTCAATTGTAGGTATATGAAATATTTGCTTTATTTATATGCAGAGAGTTACCATGTTAAGAGTTGTCTTGTATTTTCTTCCATTTGTAATGTATCTTATTTATATATTACTGAAGTAAGTTTGAAATAATGTTTATGGTATTTCAGTGTTATTTGTGAGCCAAAGAGAAAAGAGAAAAATTTAGTGAAACTTGCATTTCTATTAGAGTGCCCTTAAAAATAATCACTAAGTATCATTTTCCTGTGTAGAAAAGGAATTCTGATATTGTACATAGAGTTGAGTATATTGAACCCCTTTACTCCCATAGACTCTTCTCCTTTGTTACCCTTACTGTTTGGCTGTGTGTCCAGTTTTCTGAATGCTTTTCTAGTGACTCCTGGCTAACAACCAGGCCCTTGTACCTTTGTAGTAGATCAGGACCAAGCTCTGTGACTAGCTTAGTTAAACTCTATGGCAACATTTCTGAAGATCCTTATGGATTCTAGAGGAATGCTGACCAGGCTCCCTGCTGTTTTGCAGAAAGAACATTTTAGAGTATACATGAGAAAAATGAATAAATAAAAATGTTCTCCTTAGAGAACTTGGACAGAGTGGTGTGTCAGTTTGTCTTTTTAATTGAGAGAGTGAGAGAGTGAGAGAGAGAGAGAGAGAGAGAGAGAGAGAGAGAGAGAGAGAGAGAGGGAGGGAGGGAGGGAGGGAGAAGGGAGGGAGGGAGAGAAAGAGAGAGAGACAGAGGTTTCCAATTGCAGTTACCTGGGACACCTGCGGCTCATTTGGTTCCCATTTGTTGACTGACTATGTGGCTAATTGCCTGCATTTCACTCTCATGATCAAGCTAAATCTCCATTCAATGCCAAATCAAAGTCCCAGAACCACCCAGAACTTGCAAAATTTTGGTGTGGTCAGTCATTTTGATTTCAGTGTCTTGGAAAGGTTTTGCCCTCTTATTCCATTTTTCATTTTGGAGTTTGAGGCTTCATTTCTTGTTAGAAATGTTAGAAAGTTAGAAGCACAAAATGAAGCAGCTTGAGTTGGGTGGTTCTAGTTTGCATGGGTAACATCCTCCCAGGAAATAATGAACGACACAACTGTGAAGCGGTCCAGAAATATAATGAATAAGGTTTTGCTCAGAAGGATTTTAAAAAACTGATTTTGAATTTATCCTACTACAAAATTCCAAAACTTTCTGGATATGTGTATGCAGCACCTCTAGGAAAAACAATTCCCTTTTGTTTGTAATAGGCAACATTAGTACCTTGAGTTCAGGAAATTCCTTTCTTCTTATATCTGCATAACAGGCTTAGCACAATGCCTGGCACATAGCAAGTGATTAATCAATCATTTTTTGATCATTTATTCATGTTTACTTTGAATCTCCCCATAAAAAGGTATACAATAATTAAAGAGGAACCTCAGAGGTCTTCCTATTCAAAGTATGCTAAGGAGCCACTATTTAAAAAAAAAACAACACAGAAAGTACTTTGGGTTCTTTGGATATGGTTTTGCTTTTTAATGTCTATCATTATTATGATGGGAAGCAAGCTACCATAAACTCTTATTTCCAGGATTCATCATAATGACCTCTAGACAGCACTAAAATTTCTGTAATATAGTTCCTGTAGGTAAATCATGCTTAGAGAGTGTTAGAGAGATTCTCTTCTCATTCCTTTCATCTCCCCAGGGTAGTCCTGAGAACACAACAACTAAAAAAATCCTCACTATCTTGGTTTTGAGTCATTAGCGATAAACAGATAAAAGAAGGATAAAGTACAAGATGGGGGAGTCATCTGAGGAAATTCAGATGTTTCGTGTTCTTGGGCAGAGAGGCTACATTACAGACAGAACTAGTTAGACAGTAGTTCCAGACTCAAAAACGAAGAGTAACCTGGTTTCCTTGCCTAATACCTGCACTGGTTCAGAGGCGAACCATTTCTGGTTTCCCCAGAGAGAAAGTGAAATGTTCTCCTGGGAGACAGAAAGAGAAAGGCAATTTCTTTTACTTTGACTATAAAAGTTATTTTAAGTGACTCCCCCAAACCGGAGAACTTCCTCTTGTGCTTTAACCTGGCCTAAACTAACCCAAAAAGCCTCTTAAACTGAATTCTTTCCCTTGAATCAATGGCCTCAGCCTAGGCGTAAATTTCTTGCTGTTCAGTAGTGTCCCATTCTTTGTGACCCAATAGCCATATGCCAGGTCCAAGTTGATGTTCATTGTGTCTATGACATCATCTATCCATCTCATTCTCTGCCATCCCCTTTTCCTTTTGCCTCCAATCTTTCCAAACATCAGGATCTTTTCCAATGAGTCCCATTTTCTCATTATATGACCAAAATATTTGAGCTTCAGCTTAAATAAAAGTATTTGAAGTATTTGACTTTCCAGTGAATGGCTTTGATTAATTTCTCTAAGTACTGACTGATTTGAATTCCTTGCTGTCCAAGGTACTTGCAAAAGTCTTCTCTAGTACCACAATTCAAAAGTGTCACCTCTACAGTGCTCAACTTTCCTTATTGTCTAATTCTCAAAACCATGAGTCTCTGATTCCAACATTATCACAAAACTAAGTCCTCTAGTGTTAAAAATGTCATCTCCCAATGTCTGACGAAATTCTGTTCTTCCTCAAAAGTCCAGATGAGGTGTCAATTTCTCTGTAAAGGCTTCTCTGCTAAGAGAATCTTTCTCTAATCTTTCACTTCCTTTATCTGATTTCTTTCTCTTATGCACTTAGCATATTCTCATTTGTATTATAGTTATTTTATGCATACATTATCCCTTTAATAAATTGTGAGCTCCTTGAGGATAGGGACTAGGAAATTTTTCTCCCTGTAATCTCCTTCAGCACTTAGCACAATGTACAATATATGTTATAGTACGTGCTTTAAAAATGTTTTCTTTAATTGAATCAATTGGATCATACTAGCTCAAAGTTCTGATTTGGTCATGGACTCCCTAAGTGCTACTGCTTGAAAATCTTTAGAGTAATTATCAAGTGATAGAGATACGGTACATGGAAGGTTAAGCAAAGTGGCCCAGCCTGGCCAGGGAAAGTAGGCCTTGAGGCTGGATACAGGTACTGTTTTGACAAAGTTATCCCACTCCACCTGAGAAACTGATACTTTCACTGTTGGCATGAGGTGTTGTCTTTGTTTTATGAGAGCTAGCTGATCCTTCTGGGAAGAGATGAGAAAAAAGCTATCATTGAAAAATGAATAAAAAACCATGATCACTAAAGAAGTTTAATGTATGTAAATACACTGACATAACAAGGAGACCAAAAGAGACCAAAAACTACCTCAGTCAGCAAACCTTCATCTTCTTTGACAAATGAAGAAATATAGCAGACAAGGGCAATACTAGTTTGGAATGTAAACTGGCATACAAGCCCTTAGGGAGGAGGAGGATTTACTTCATGTGTAGCAGTCTCAATTACATGTCATTTTTCTTATTTGATTCTTTCTTCTGGTGTAATATTGATTGTGATCTTTGCTCTATAAGTTGATGGTCTGACTATACACAGAAAACTGGTTTCACAAACAATTTCTGCATCAGTAACCAGTCATTTCCTGTTTGTTAAAATATTGCTTCCTAACAAGTAAAGCTGCCCTAAAGTGTATTGAACTGCCTTGAGATTGCTTTGCCCCTTCTTAGACCTCTTCAAGCAAAGTTTGGATGACCATTTGTCAAGTATATAGTTCCTTTTGTGTATTAGTTGGGCCAGATGGCCAACAAGGCCCCTTCTGACACTTAAATTCTTGGATTCTGTGAGACAGTTAAGTTAGTCCCCCACAGAAGCCTGTTCCCTACACTTCACTCCCACCATCCTTTTCTCATACCAAAAGGCTGCAGCACCACTTTTTCCCACCATCATGAGGCATCATCCTACCACCTCCTAGCCTGTTCCTTAGAAGAACACAACTGTTTTTGTAAGCCTTTTAAATTTCTTGCTTCAGCTGCCTTTATGGTTGTTGCAACAAATTGTATTTACCCACCCATTCTGCTGGGGGAAGTCTTCACATGCTTGAGGTAGATATCCATCTAACTTACCAAAAGGTTTGAGACCTCTACCAAACTGAATGTCTACAGAACCTTTGTGTTGACCTCATTGTTGTATGCCTGTGAAACCTGGACAACATACCAGCGTTATGGCAAGAAACTGAATTGTTTCCACTTGAATTGTCTTAGGAAGACTCTGAAAATCTCCTGGCAAGATACAGTACCAAACACTGAGGTCCTTTCTCAAGCTAAACTGCCAAGCATTCCAACTCCAGAGAGCACAACTCTGATGGGCTAACCATGTTGCTTGAATGTCAAACATACATTTGCCTAAAAGACTATTTTACAAAGAACTTATGCAAGGCAAGCACTCACACAGAGGTCACAATGAGTGATATAAGGACACTCTCAAGGTCTCTCTGAAGAACTTTGGAATTGATTTGTGAAATGGGAGGCACTGGCAAAGGAATGCCCAGCATGGCATGCCCACATGTGCTCTATGAGTGAAGCAGAATTGCAGTAGCTCAAAGGAAACACTGGATGTGCAAATGTAGAGACACCTCCGCTCCAAATATTCATGTGGACTACCTGTGCCTGACCTGCAATAGAACCTTTGAAGTTCATATCAGTCAGATCAATGGGCCACAGTCTGATACACTATACCTTGATTCCAACATAGTGAAGTTATTTTGGTCTTCTTCAAGAACAAAGGACAACAACCAACCAACCAAATTTCTTGCCCTGAGTCAAATGCCCTAATTACCCTACTTGGATAGAGATGTTGCAGTTTACTCATGTGCCTCTGTGTTTATACTTTCTTACATTCTCTCCCTCTGGATAGTCTCTCCTTTCTAGAGAGTCTACTCTCTTCTCATTCTCCTACCTATCTGACTTCTCCTCAGTCCTTTTTGATATCTCACCATCCATATCACACCCCTCCATTACTTCTCTTCTCCCCTTCCTACCCTCCTCCCATCTGTCTGTCTGTCTCTCTCTCTTTCTCTCCCCTTATTATCAGCTCCCATGGGTTTAATTAGCATCTCTATGCAGATGACTCTTAGGTCTACATATCCAGTTCCAGTTTCTCCATTGAGTGTCAGTCCTTCTCAAACTGGATGTTCCAGAGACATTTCAAACTTAACATGTCCAAAATAAAACCCATTTCCCCCTCAAAACCCACCTTTCTTCCAGACATTTTTATTTCTGTCAAAGATACTATCATTTTTCCAGGTGGTCAATTTTTTTAGCATAAGCATTATCTAGGATGCCTTGTTCTCCCTCACCTCACATGTCAAGTTGGTTGGCAAATTTGTTTCTGTCTTCACACCTATCTCATCTAACCCTTTCTCTCTATTTCCACACCCAGCACCTTAGTTCAAGCCTTCATTGCCTCTCACCTAGATTGTTGCAAGAGTTTCCCAATTGGTCTTCCTGCTTCAAGTGTATCATCATTCCAGTTCATACTACACACTGCGATCAAAGTGATTTTCCTTAAGTTCAAATCTGACGATGTCACTCCCATACTCAATAAATTTCAGTGGCTCCCTATTGGATCTGAAATAAAATTAAACTCCCCTGTTTAGTTTTTATTTTTTTTTAGTTTTAGTTTTCAACATTCATTTCCACAAGATTTTGAGTTCCAAATTTTCTCCCCATCTCTCCCCTTCCCCCACCCTGACATTGTGCATTCTTATTACCCCTTCCCCCAATCTTCCCTCCATTCTATCATACTCCTCTCTTCACTTATCTTTGTCTTCTCTATTTTCTTGTAGGGCAAGATAAATTTCTATACCCCATTTTATTTCCCAGTTGCATGCAAAAACAATTCTCAACATTCATTCCTAAAACTTTGAGTTCCAACTTCTCTCCCTTCCTCCCTCCCCACCCATCCACACTGAGAAGGCAAGAAATTCAATATAGGCTATACATGTGTAGTTGTGCAAAAGACTTCCATAATAGCATGTTGTGAAAGACTAACTATAATTCCCTCCATCCTATCCTGCCCCCTATTTATTCTATTTTGTCTTTTGACCTTATCCCTCCCCAAAAGTGTTTACTTCTAATTACTCCCTCCTTCCATTTGCCCTCCCTTCTATCAGCTCCTCACATCTCTCTTATCCCCTTCTCCCCTACTTTTCTGTAGTGTAAGATAGATTTTCATACCAAATTGAGTGTACATGTTATCCCCTCCTTAAGCCATATGTGATGTGAGTAAGCTGCACTTTTCCCTCTCACCTCCCCCTCTTTTCCCCTCCATTGAAAAAGCTTTTTCTTGCCTCTTTTATGAGAGATAATTTACTCCATTCCATTTCTCCCTTTCTCCTCCCAATATATTCCTCTCTGACCCCTTAATTTTGCTTTTTAGGTATCATCTCTTCCTATTCAACTCACTCTGTACCCTCTGTCTATATGTATATAATCCCTCCAACTACCCAAATACTGAGAAAAGTCTTAAGAGTTACAAATATTATCTTTCCATGTAGGAATGTAAACAGTTCAACTTTGGTAAGTCCCTTATGCTTTCTATTTCCTGTTTACCTTTTCATCCTTCTCTTGATTCTTGTGTTTGAAAGTCAAATTTTCTTTTCAACTCTGGTCTTTTCATCAAGAATGCTTGAAAACCCTCTATTTCATTGAATGACCATTTTTCCCCTAAAGTATTATACTTAGTTTTGCTGGGTAGGAGATTCCTGGTTTTAATCCTAGCTCCTTTGACTTCTGGAATATCATATTCCAAGCTCTTTGATCCCTTAATGTAGAAGCTACTAGATCTTGTGTTTTCCTGATTGTATTTCCACAACACTCAAATTACTTCTTTCTGGCTGCTTATAATATTTTCTCCTTGACTTGGGAAGTCTGGAATTTGGTTACAATATTCCTAAGAGTTTTTCTTTTCAGATCTCTTTCAGGAGGTGATTGGTGGATTCTTTCAATATTTATTCTACCCTCTGGATCTAGAATATCAGGGCAGTTTTCCTTGATAATTTCATGAAAGATGATGTCTAGGCTCTTTTTTTTGATCATGGCTTTCAAGTAGCCCCATAATTTTTAAATTTTCTCTCCTGGATCTATTTTCCAGGTCAGTTGATTTTCCAATGAGATATTTCACAATGTCTTCTATTTTTTCATTCTTTTGGTTTTGTTTTGTAATTTCATAGTTTCTCATAAAGTTATTAGCTTCCATCTGCTCCATTCTCATTTTTAAAGAACTATTTTCTTCAGTGAGCTTTTGAACCTCCTTTTCCATTTGGCTAATTCTGCTTTTTAAAGCATTCTTCTTCTCATTGGCTTTTTGGACCTCTTTTGCCATTTGGGTTAGTCTATTTTTAAAGGTGTTATTTTCTTCAGCATTTTTTTGGGTCTCCTTTAGCAAGCTGTTGACCCGCTTTTCATGATTTTCTTGCATCACTCTTATTTCTCTTCCCAATTTTTCCTCCATCTCTCTTACTTGATTTTCAAAATCCTTTTTGAGCTCTTCCATAATCTGAGACCATTGCATATTTTTTGGAGGTTTTGGATGTAGAAGTCTTGAATTTGATGTCTTCGTCTGATGGCATGCTTTGTTCTGCCTCATCCTGAAAGAATGGAAGAAAATATCTGTTCGCCAAGAAAGTAACCTTCTATAGTCTTATTTTTCTCCCTCTTTAGGCATTTTCCCAGTCAGTTACTTGACTTTTGAGTCCTTTGTCAAGTGAAGGGTATATTCTAGGGACCTGTAAGTCCTCCAAGGTGGCACAATCACAGGGGAGGCGTTTCCTCCTCTCCTGGCCTGTGCTATGGTCTCTGAGAAACCACAAGTACTCCCTTCTACCCAGGATCTGTGAGTAGAATTCCCTCTCCAGAGCCTCCATCAGCACCACCATGCCAGCGCTATGCCTCACCCCAGGATCGCCACTCAGGACTGAGACCCAGATCAGCTGCTCCATTCCCCCAGGATATTTAGGCCAAGGGCTCCAAAAGTGGCTGCCATTGTGTTGGGGCCAGGGCTGGGACAGACCGTGTTTCCTTCTCACCAAGGTGAAAGAGCTTTCTCACTGACCTTTGAAGCTGTCTTTGGTGTTTATGGGTTGAGAAATCTGGGAACCACAGCTGCTACTCTTGATTACATGTTTGGAAGCCTGCCCCAGTCCTGTCCCTGAAGTGCTGTGCACCCAAGGCTGGGCTGCACTCTGGAGCCCAGTATGATAGCCCTTTCTTATTGGCCTTCCAAGCTGTCTTGAGCTGGAAATCTCTTTCACTCTGTCATTTTGTGGCTTCTGCTCCTCTACAATTTGTTTAGAGTTATTTTTTACAGGTATTTTATGGGCTATGGGGGTAGAACTAGAGCAGGTCCATCTTTCTCCTCTGCCATCTTGGTTCTACCCCCTCCCATTTAGTTTTTAAATCCCTTCACAAGTTGACCTCAAACTATCTTTCCAATATTTTATGCATTACTCTCCTCTCACACACTCTGTGATCCAGCTAAACTAGCTTCTCTCTCCATCCCTCATCTTTATGTTGTTGTACTGCCCATCTTCTAACCCTGGAATGAATAGTCTGAAAACCTTTGACTTCCACCCCACCTCAGCTGCACGCAGAGATGCTCATACCTTTGACATTGCAATCACCCACAAGTGGTGCACTTCTGTGTTCATGAACTCTAAATTTCCTTTATTTGATCGTAATGTTTTGTCATGGTCCCTTTCTCTTGCTTCATAATCCTTAACCCTGTTCTTCAACCTCACAATAATATAATCCCTCTACTCTTAAGTTCTTTCCCAGGCCATCATTTTGCACTGGTAATACTCTCCTCTCCTCCTGATCTTGACCTCTTGGTGAACCAGTTCAATTCTACCCTGTCCTTTTCTCCTGGGTGACTTACCACTTTATACTGCTTAAGATCTTACCTCAGCACATCCCAGTTTGAAATTAATTCCAGAATCTGCTACTCTCACTACTATTCACATGCTGATGAATGAAACTGGAGAAAATCACAAGAGTATATCGACTTGGTGTACTACAGATTTATGCTAACCTCAACTGGATCCTTAATGTGGCAAGGCAATCCTTTTACACATCTGTAATCAATCCACTATCCCATTCAATATAGTAACTTTTCCAAACCTTTTTATTCCATCTCACATCTCCTATTGCTCCTCCTCTCCCAACCCTATTGACTGAGAAAATTGTCTCATATTTCACAAAAAAATGAGGCTATTCCCCAAGATCTTCTTCTCCTCTCCTCACTTCACATCACCCAGATGCCTTCTGCAACTATTTCCTTCTTCACCTCTGTGTCACATGAAGAAACCACTCTGCTCCTTACTAAGATGTACCAGTGATCTCATCCTATCCCATCTTCTCCAGCAAATTGTCTCCATCTGTCATTCCCATTCTCTTACAAATTTTCAGTCTCTCCCTATCTCCTGGCTGCTTCCTTATTGCCTGCAAACATGCCCATATTTCTCCCATCCTCAAAAACTTTCACTTGATCTGTCCATTCCTGCTAACAATCATCATATATCTTTCCTCCTTTCACAGCTAAATTCCTTGAAAAGGCCATCTATACCCAATCCTTCAAAGTGCTTACACTCCCTGCCTTTCACTCTCAACCCTCTGTAGTCTGGCTTCTAACCTCATCATTCAACTGAAGCTGATCTCTCAAAATTTACTCATGACCTTTAATTGCCAGATCTAATGACCTCTTCCCAGTTTGCATTCTTGACCTCTCTGCAGCCTTTGACACTGTTAATTACCCTCTTCTCCTTGACATTATCTTTTCTTTACATTTTAACAGCACCATTCTCCTCCCTATGTGACCACTCCTCAGTCTCCTTTTCTGGATATTCATACAGATTGGGTGTTATCCAAGACTGTCCTAGGTTCTTTTCTCTTCTCCACCTATGTGATTTCACTTGATGATCTCATCAGCTCACATGGATTCACTTATCATCTTTCTGCTGTGGAGCCTAAAACATATTATCCATCCCTAACCTTTCTCTTGACCCTCATTCTTATGTCTCCAACTACCTACTAGACACCTTGGACTAGATGTCCCGTAAATATCTCAACATGTACAAAACTGAACAATTATCTCCCCCCCCCCCCCCACCTTCTTCAGAACTTCCCTATTACTGGTGAGGACACCATCATCCTCCCAGTCACCCAGGCACACAGCCTAGGTATCATCCTCACCTTCTCATTCTCTCTCATCACCAAATCCATCTGCTACTAGTCCTATCATTTCTACTTTTTCAACATCTCTTGTATGTCCCCTCTTCTCTCTTCTGACATGGCTACCACCATGATGCCAGGCCCTCATCACCTAAAGCCTGACCTATGGCAATAGTCTTGTGTTTGGTCTCCCTGACTCTTTCACTCTCCCCTCCAGTCTATCCACTATTCAGATTTCAAGTGATCTTCCTAAAATTCAGGTCTGACCATGTCACTCTCCTTTTCAACAAACTCCAGTAACTCCCTATTACCTCTAAGATCAAATTTAAAAACCTCTTTTGGACTCTTAAAACCCTTTTTCACCTGATCCTTTCCTACCTTTCAGGGTTTTTTTACCTCTTACTGCCTTCCACATTCTCTATGATGCAATGACTCTAGCCTTCCTTGCTGTTCCTTGTATATGACATTCCATCTACTAATTGTATTTTTACTGGTTGTCCCCCATGCTTAGACTTTTCTCCTCCATATCTCCACCTTCTGGTTTCCCTGGCTTCCTTCAAGCCCCAGCTAAAATCTCATCTTCTGCAAGAAGCCTATCTAGACACACATAAGTGGGGGAAAATAGGATATCAGGCAATGGTTAGTGGTTCAATGTAAATCAAACATAGAGTGTACAAAGGGAGATGATGTAAAATCAGGCAGAAAAGATTAGTGTGAACCTGATTGCAGTGGTCTTAAACACAAAAGGAGAAATTGTCTTTTATTTTGCAATACAAAACAAAACATTGTATTGCATGCCAACATTGTATGGCAGAAAAACATGGAGCAAGAGTATAATCCATAATGAAATGAATAACACCCAAAGGTAACATAGGACTGGCACGTAGTACATGAAAGCAGGATGCAATTCATAACAACTCTAAATTATAAATAAAGGATTCATCAAAGAAACATCTGAATGAAAAAGATGGACTAGTCATATAGTAAGAGTAGTGAGAAGTAAGTGACAAAAAGTATAAGTGCCCCATTAGCATCTTTACCATGTCAGGAGAAGGTTAGGAAGGGCCCTAGCATGGATTCCCCATGGTGAACATATGGGAAGACATAGAAAAGAGTGACATGGAGGGGTGGCTGTGGATGAGTTGGAATTTATATCATCACAGGGAACATTCACAGCTATAAGATCATAGGTCCTTTTTTTTTTTTGAAACTCTTGCAATTAGTAGCCACTGAAAGTCTTTGAACAGGAAAATGCATGTGATCAGATCTAAGTATTACATAACTTGAACAACAATTCAAAGGACAGGCAGGTCTAAAATAAAGGAAAATAGAAGACTATTGCAATTGAAATAAGCAAGAGATAATAAGGACCTAAACTAGGGTTATGACCTTGGGCATAGAAAGAAGAAATGTGAACAAAGAAAATCAAACCAAGTGAAATCAGCAGAATTCAGGTCAAATACAATGACCAGTGTTGGTTCTGAATGACTGATGTTAAAAAAAAAAAACTTCCTTCTTCTCTGCTAAGAAATGATAAACCATGAGTGGAGAGTGTTACATATTCTATCAGTTGCAAATGATAAATTAGATGATTTTACTTCATCTTTTCTGTAAGAGAAGGTAACATTAGGGGCTGCATGTTGAAATGTAATTGTTGTGTAAAAACAAAATACATCAACAAAACATTTAAAAAGACAGGATAGAATGGACATACAAGCTATTGCGAAGTAGAATAAGTAGTAGTTGTCAATTGGTCAGATATGAGAGATGAGAGGGAAGAATGTAAAAAGTTTCAATGATGCTAATACAGTAGAATCTCTTCTTCGATGCCTGGAGTTTCTTGCCCATGTACAAATGCCCATGAAAAAAATTTCCATGCAACTTCACTTTCCCACTTCAGAAACTTCATACTCCTCAAGTTTTTATGAACTATTCCTGGAATGGAGCTTATTCATCTTAGAATCCTTTGTTTCCTTCAAAAACTCTGCTCAAGTTCCTAAAAAGATTTACATGAACTGAGACTGAGTGAAGTGAGCAGAACCAGGAGAACATTGTGTACAAAATAACAGCAACATTGTACATTGACAAACTTTGATAGACTTAGCTCTTCTCAGCAATACAATGATCTAAGACAATTCCAAAAGACTGATGATGGAAAATGCCATCCACACCCAGGAAAGAACTGTGGAGTCAGAACACAGAATGAAACAGAGAGAGAGGAAATACAGTAGCAGTAGCAGCAAGAACAAAATTTTTTTTCACCCTTTAACTAATGAAAAATGAGGACAATGATGTCTGAAAATCTCAGCATCCTCTATTTAACAGGCTCTCGAAAATTTCTCAGAGTAAACCTAATATTGCTACAACTGCCATCATCATCAGAATCTAAAGGGAAACAATATTTCAACTACAATAGACAATATAAAAGGCAAGCTTCCATTTCAGCACCATGGACAGATAAGCAATAAAATGGTCACAGACAGACAATTGGGACCTGGAATCCAAAAATCTCTATCAACTTAGTGGGAGTGAAAAACCTCTAATTTTCCTTCACCTACCTCTATTGAAAATTTTATGAATTACCTGAAGAATGATACCAAAATGTCACATTTTTTTTTTTGCTTCACCAGTAGGTTTTAATTATTAAATTCTCGTCATTAAAAAGTTGTGAAGACACAAATAAGAAAGTCCTTGCTCAAGTTTTTACTTACTTTGCTCCTTGCTAGTACTTTAAACAGATGGTATCAATTCAAATGAAAATGAGGTATATAATGAATTTTATTAAGATTAACTTTCAATTGGGGTTTTGCTTTATTGTGCATACTACAAATAACTATGTAAATGCCCTGTAAACAGAATGTATATGTGATACAATCCATAGTTATTCATGCTCTACCAATTATATTGCAATTATGACCAAAGTTACCATATAGTCTCAATAATAATTATATGCTATTTGCAATATTCAAGATCAGAGGGGCATCTCAGAAGGTGCAAGTTAGCTATTCAATTGTTTTTAGATAGTACAGTTATGACTGTTATTGCTGGGTATTTAAATGAAGTTTTTTTAATGCCCTAAAGATTAGTTGGTAATTATACTTGATTTTCCCATTAAGAAGAAAAAAGACCCAACATAAAAAATAACAACCTAACTGTGTAATTGTTCTATATCTATACAGTAGGCTAATATCATCTAAGGGGAAAATTAACATAAACATTCATTGATTTTTGTTTTCCTGATGGGACACCTGCTTATATAGGTCTACTAATTAGATATAGATAAATAGATACTTAGTTTCATGTCTCATATTTAAAGAATCTTATAAGTGAAATTAAAAGGTCCATTTCCTGACTTTTCTTTTACTACTTTAAGCATATTAGATCCATCTAGGTCTCAGAAATCCAACATTCAACCTCAACTTCTGTGGTTGACAGCAGTCATATTATTAGACCAAGTCCACTAACTAGCCAGATGATTGTCTCATACCCATGCACTGAGCATCTGCTTTTCTATATTAAGTTACAGTTCACCATTTGAGGGGAGGGCTCCTGCAGTCCCCTCGCAGTCATGTCGTTTCCCTTCTCTTACAAGTTCTTCATACTTTGATTTCTGCGACATTGTATTATACCTTTTGCAAAATGGTCCTAAAAGATTTCATGAGGACACTACCAGTATTTTTCCATCCAGCCCTCCTTGAGATATAAACTGTTCTGAGTCACTAGCTAGTAGCATGTCAGTACAAATGTCTGCTCACACAATACAAATGTCTGCTCCCTTTCATTTTATTAATAGGACTTATCATGCCATTGGTAATTGGGAATCTGGAGTTCAGGATGCATGTGACTCATTAGGCTGCTGATTCAGGATCTGTTTGGCTGAATCTGCTAGTAAAAGAGGCTGCTGCATATCTTTTCTTGTATAAGTTTTCAATAAACCTCACTTTACTACGAAAGTCTGAGTCTCCCACATAGTCATTTCTTGCACTTCTTAATTCAAACCCAAAGACTGATTGACTTATATACCAGTCTAATGCAGATGCCCTTCATACTGCTCCCTAACTTCCATATTTTCCTGAAAACTCAAGTTCCTTAGGTATAATGTCTAAACCTCTGTTTCCCTTCAACTATTTGTCCCTTGGACTAGTATTTCTTACCATGACCTCCAAACAAGGCCTTCGTTTTCTCTGGGTGAAATTCATTCAGAATTTTCTCATATATACATTATGAAAATACAATAATTTCCTCCAAAGATACTTCTAAACCCCAAATTATATTATTAACCAATTAGCAAAATTATTTGGTACTGATTAAAAATATAAATGTAGATCAGTGGAACAGAGTAGTCAAGGAAAAATCAGAAATAATTGAAATCAACAATTCAGCGTTCAGTAAGTCTAAAAATGTAAATTACTTGAAAAAATAATTCCTTACTAGTGGAGTTTCTGGGAAAACTGGAAAGCAGTCTGGCAGAATTAAGTTTAAACCAAAATCCTACACCGTATATAATAACACAATAAACTCAATTGAACTCATAACAATCAACTCAAAATTGACAGGTGATTAAAAATCACATCATTAAAAAATTATAAAGACTATAAGAGGAAATACTTAGAAGGTGAATTCTTGACCAAACAAGGAATCACAAAGGATAAAATGATCACTTTCAGTACCTAAATTTGAAAAGTTTTTGCATGAAAAAAATTAACCTAACTAAATTCAAAAAGAAAGCAGCCTGAGGAAAATCTTTGTATCAAATATCTCTAAAACATCCAAAATATAATCAACAGAAATATATAAGACCAAAAGCAATTATTCTAGATAAGCTGTCAAAGCATTTAAAAAGTTTTCAAAAGAAAAAATCATAAACTTTTTTTTTTTGAGACTAGTTCTCCCTATCTCACCCAGGCCAAAAGTATAGCAACTATTTATTGTCTGAATGCCTCTGCTGATAGTTACAGAGCCTTGAACTGATTGGCATTCCCAAGTTCAAACAATCCACCAGTCTTAGCCTGCCCACTAGCAGGTTCCACTGATATAAGCCATCATCTGGCAGAATTTCAAATAATTAATACCCACATGAAAGAATATTCCAAATCACTGAAAATAAGTGAAATGTACATCAAAACAGCTCTGAGGTTCCACCTCATTCTGAGAAATGGCAAAAATGATTTTAAAAAAAAGAAAGAAATGTTAGATTGTGGAAAGACAAGCACATACATGCCCTGCTGGTAGAGCTGTGAATTGGTCCCTACATTCTAGAAAAAAAAAATTTGAAAAAAAGAAATTTGCTAAAATATCCACAGGAAATGTGCTCAAATGTGCAAGAAGACAAAGACAGAAATAAAACACTTAAGTATATAAAAGATTTACAACCCCACTTTTTAATAAGAAAAGAACTCAAGACATTGTAAGATGCCCATCCATTGGCTATGGCTAAACAAGCTATGGTATATCAATGTTGTAGAATACTACTGGGCTATAAGAAATGATGAATATGAAGAATACAAAGAAATATGGGAAAACATGTGAGCTGATTCAAAGTGAAGCAAGCAGAATTAGGAAAATAATGTACCCAATAACTTTAACATGTAAATGGGAAGAAACCCCACCCCTGAAAATTAACAAAAATTTAAAATGACTATTTGGCTGCAAAGAAATAAGAGAAGGTACCTCTCCCTGCTCCCTGCAATTTTGGCATAGGTGGGGGATTAGGGGTATGGAAGTTTGTATATAATGTCAGACTTTTTTCATATGTCAGTTAGTTTTTCTGAATTGGGTTTTTCTCTTTATCATTCTTTTTTTTAAATAACAGATGACTCCCTTGGAGGGAAGATAAAAAGGGAAAAAAGAAATTTACATGATAACTTTTTTATATTTGGAGGGAATAGCAAATTGTATAAGGTAGATTTGTAATTTCATGTGCAATCATCTTTTTTTATTGTTCTGTGTTATGGTAATGCTTGTCTTGTTCTCTGAATTGAAAACAAATTTAAAAATAAATAAAAGCCAACAGTAGAGAGAGAGAGAGAGAGAGAGAGAGAGAGAGAGAGAGAGAGAGAGAGAGAGAGAGAGAGAGCTCCCTTGGAGGAGGAAAGAGAAGCACACACTGGGAAATGTGGGTTGCATTTAAACAAAAGATAATATTCAAAATTAGTTTAATAATAATAATTTCACCATATATTTCTGGTTCAGGGAAAGAAGATTCTAATTAGGATCAGTCCTGGGAAAAAAATGGGACATAAGCAAAATTTGTTGAATATGGACTCATAGTAAATATATGACTGCTTTTAGCAAGATGTCTAATTTAGCCTCAAAGATATCTAAAATAGGAATTCTTCCATTATCAAAGTAACAAATATGGGGAAAGGTTGCTTATAGACTTATTAATTCCCAGTGCAACTGACCAGAAGAAGTCTTCTACTTGGGAACTCTTTGTACCTTCTCTATTTGAGCTCCCAGACTCATTTTTATCAAAACCTACTCTTGAATTATACTATAATGTTCATTTCCATATCTGTCAACTCAGTTATCTTTCTCAGACCTATTCATATATTTATTCTTAGCATTAACTGTGGGATTAAATGCTTTTGCTCATAGTTAAAGGTATTTCAAGCATCTTTCAGGAGGTGGAGGTAAGGAGCCCAGATTATAGTAACTGATTACTCTCTTGCTAATGAGGTGACAGGATCAAGTCAAACAGGCCACAGTTTCTTCCTTCTCTGATTTTTCAAAAGGAAGTCCTTGTCTGAAAATAGCCACACTGGTAATACTGTGAATTAATGTTCACTGTCCTCACTTTCCCAAATAGCTATTTCAAGCTGTTATAAGTTGGTCAGCAACTTTTTCCAGACCTGTCTAATAACATAGAATTCTTGTTTCTAATAACTATGAGTTCTCTATTAGCCAGTTTTGATTAAAAAAAAAAGCTTCCTTGTTTTTTATTCAACTGATTAATTCCAATTGTTTTATTACTAAGCTTTTTAGCTTAATAGTCTAAAAAGCAGACCATAAAATGCTTAATGAGTCCTTTCCTGAGGCCTTAAAACTTGGCAAGGTCTAATACACTTCAAAATTTGAGGAGAAATTTTCATCCCCTTCTAGAGGAGCAGAGAGATCTTTTATTGTCATTGGATTCCACATGCAAAAAAAAAATCAGTGTCTACAGAAAAAAATTATAGAAAGATAGAAGAGAGATTATAGCTAGGGGAGGCAGTGTTAATAAATGTTTAACAACAAGATCTACAAAAATGCAAGACTACATTAAGTTTAATCTGAATTATTAACGTTTTCTCTATCACTTTCTTAAATCTAGACAATTAACAATATAATACATCAAGCCCCAATCTGTAGCATTTGCCAATGTCTGAACTATAAATACTCATGCTGAAAATTTTACAATTGGCTCTTACTAACCAATGTGAGCTGGCTGCAGAGCACCCCTATTATAATTCAACGCATCACTGAGATATTGTTTGTGAAGATAAAATTATATAATATTTGTAAAGTACTTAGCATAATTCTTGGCACATAATAAGCGCTTAATGAATGCTTGTTTTCTTCTTTCTTTTCATAAATGAAGAGCTTTCTGAAGATGGAAGGTGGTTAAGACTACAAATTCTACTCCCATCTTATTGAATGACTGGATATGTCATCTAACTTCTCTCAACTATGAGAATAATGGATAAATTATATTAAATTGAGTTCTTCAAATATTCTATGATACAAATAGATTTTTAAAATAATTTTTCTCCAATTATGTTAAAACAATTTTTTAATATTTTTAAGTTTTGAATTCCAAATTCTGTCTCTCCCTCCCTTTCTTCCTCCCTCCCTGAGACAGTAAACAATCTAACATAGATTATACATATTCAATCATGTAAAACATTTTCATATTATTCATTTTGAACAAGAAGATAGGAAGGAAGGAAGGAACGAACGAACGAACGAACGAAGGAGAGATAGGGAGGGAAGGAAGGAAGAGAGGGAGGAAAGAAGGAAGGAAGTGGAAAATAGTATATTTCAGTCTGAATGTCAGTTTTCTCTGGAGGTAGACAATATATTTAATCATGAATCCTTTGGGATTGTCATGGATGATTTATACAAATAGATTTTAACTTAATATCAATGTGGTGGGGATACACATACGAAAATGAATAGAGAGACATGGGTCAATTGAATAGATTAAATTGGATTGAAAGACAGTGCTTATGTTTGGTGAAAACAGAAAAGCCCTCAGTCTTCTGGATAAAGCTGGTTTTATGTGTAGTAGATAACCATAACTTGAAGAGAATTCAAAGGCTTCCTTGCCCCAACCCCAGTAAAAATGCCCATATCACCAGCTTAAAATTCCTTTCACTACTTATTTAAGGGGAAATATTTTCTCCAGTCAAATTTGTTAAAATACAAGGAGTTACTGGGGAGGAATAACACTCATCAACAACACTCAAGACATGAGTTCAGGCAAGTCTGTCTGAGATCACTAACATTGCATAGCACAGTCTCTGCAGGATCTAGGTCAAGCACTCTCACTATGCTTCAGTTAAACAGACAACCTGTTCCTTGCCCCAACATTCACTGTTCTCTAACCTGTCTATGCCTAGAATGCCATTCTTCCCTTTACCTGGAATACTCTCCTACTACATCTTCACTTTTGAATTCTTAATTAACTTTTAAAACCCACTAGAAAGTCACTATACTCAGGAAGCTTTCTGGACAGTCCTAGTTGATGATAATCTTCCCCTATGATCTTACATAAAACTTTGCAAGTATTGAATGCATTTATAATGTAGTATTGTGCATTATATCAATCTGTGTTAGTGTCTCATCCTCCTACTGACCTATAGGTTCCTTAAAGGCAGGGCAGCTTATCCATGTAATGTATTTCTCCCAGTGTCTAACACAGTACTGTGCACACAGCATGTGTTTAATAAAGGCCATTTAAAATTTTTCCTTTTTATTATTATAAACTTGATAAATGTCATCAAAAATATTTCCTTATGAAAAGAAAAGAAGAAAAAGAAAAGAAGAGAAAAGAAAAGAAAGACTGCGTATGAAACTATGAATCTCTATTACATTCAGCTTACGATTCTTCTATTTAACATGGTGGTCACTGCTTGACTGCTTCCCCTTATAAGCTTCTATCTTCTGTTTATATTTTAATGATTCATTGGCACTTTTTTCTCTTCCTTTTTTAGTATCATTATTACTACCACTTCCTTCTCCCTCCCAACTATCCTCAGCCAAAAAATGCCCTTACTTATAAAATATGAGTATAGTCACACAAAATGAATCCTGACCTTGGTTGTATCTGAAAATGTGTATCTTATTCTGCAGATCTGGCCCACCATATCTTTGCCAAGAGGTGAGAAACATGATTCATCATCAGTATTATGGAGTCATGATTGAACATTACATTGATCATAGTTATCAATGTATTCTTCCTCCTCAAATTAACTTGTATTTATTTGTCTAAGTCCATTCTGTATTCTTCCAGTAAATGTCAGGAACTGCTTTGTTTTGTATTCCCAACCATATGGTATAGTACAGAAGTGCCAAACATACCACTCTTGAGTGTGGCCCAGATCAGAAGAAAATTTAGTTCCTATCTGACTTTAATATATTGATATACTAATTTTAAAAAGAAATGTGTCAAAATGTGTGGTTTTCTAAGTTAATATGTACCAAATAGGGATCCTTATGTAAGGTTTAGTGATCCCCATTTCTATTTTAATTGGACACCATTGGTGTACTAGATTGAGGATCAGCCTTGGAATCAGGAAGGCTTGGATTCAAGTCAGCATTGATACACTAAAAGGAGTACTGGAGCAGAGGCACAGGAACTATCCTTATTGGTACAGGGATCCCTCTGTAGAATTCTTATCTAAAAAAAGAAAAAGTCTGAGGTACAAAGCTTCTCAGTATAATTATTGCATTGTTAGCAGTATTATTTATGAAGCTAGCATTTGCAAATGCTAGCAGACTCCTCAGAGGTCAGAGACAAAGGAGTGATCTACAGATTTTATTTTTATAATAGAAAAAGAGGAATTAAAAACTACAGCAATCTAAGAAAACTTGTTTTGAATATAATTCAATTGGACAAGGCAGGTCTTCTAACTCATTTACTTCTCCCAGGCTTTCCTAATCCAAATTAGAGTTATTTGGAGTGTTTGGTGTCGAGGAGTTGGGGAGTCATTATTAAATCTGATATTCTGTTGGATTAGGGCCTGTGTCTATCATCCAGCCTGTCAGAGTTTGCCTTGGAAGTCTTTGTCCTGAAGCTGTAGCATTTTGCAATTATAAGTGTTACTTTTTAAGACACCTGTAAATTGACTAACAGATTTTCAATTCCTAAAAAGGGGACCTTACTTCAGGGAGTTCAAGAAAAGGGGAACTTATCCACTAAGACTGGAAAGAGGCACTGAACCTTTAGAAAGTTTTATAAGATCTAACTTAATCCTATGCTTACTTTATTCCTATAAAGATATATGTGCACTCTAAATTATCTACCAAGAAATGATAGCTACTTAGGAGAGCCTTATCAATCTCTTAATTCCTTCACCTCAGAAGAGGAAACTTTCCTCTATAAGTGCATGACAACAGCTTCTCTGCAACTTAGATTTTTGAGAATGTTGCCTAGTGTTCTGAGAAAACAAGTGACTTACTCAGGGTCACACAATCAATACATGTCAGAGGCAGGACTTAAACACGGGTCTTTTGACTTCAAGACCAACCATTCCACTCCAAACTCATTGTGCCAATAGGGGGCTTCCTGATTACTGAAAATGAGCCTGGAACTGTAGAACATGTTACTGAGTTAGATTTACCTCTAGATATATTCCATAATCAACTTGGGGGTGTTCTGGAGTTAGGAACCAACATTTTCATCTAGGGTCACAAAGAAAATGGGCATACCAACCAAGATGGCACGGTAGATAGAGGCTGGTCCTGGAGTCAGGAGGACCTGAGCTCAAATCCAGTCTCAGATGCTTCCTAGCTGTCACTCTGGGCAAATCACTTAGCCCTGTTTACCTCAATTTCCTCATCTGTAAAATGAGTTGGAGAAAGAAATGGCAAACCATTCCAGTATCTCTGCCAAGAAAACCCCAAATGGAGTCATGAAGAGTCAGATATGACTGAACAACAACGGGGGGGCGGGGCAGAGCCAAGATGGTGGAGTAGAAAGACACACAAAGGCAGGCTCTCCCCACAGAGCCCATAAAATACCTGTAGAAAGGGACTCTCAACAAATTTTGGAGCAGCAGAAGTGGAGAACAACAGAGTGGAGGAGATTTCCAGCCCAGGGTGACCTGAAAGGCCCATAGGAAATGTCTGTTGCACCCCGTGGAGCCCAGCCCAGCCTTTACCCTGCTGCAGGTTCGTGAACAGCCCTCGGGGGCGGAATCTCCAGTCCAGGAGCAGGGAATCCCCAGTTCCAGCAGCAGCACTCCGAAGATCCCTCAACCCACAGGTGCCAAAGATCAGTGACAGGGTTTTTTCAGCTGGCCAGGAAGGGAGAAGGGCCTTCCCATAACTCCAGCAGCAGGCAGCAGCCCTCAGAAGCCACATCAGGTGTGTGGCAGCAGTTCCCATCTCAGCCCCTACAGCAGCCCACATCCATTGTTGGATTGAAAAACTCCTGGGGGCACTGAGGAGCTGAATGTTACCTCAGCCTTGTGTAGAGGCCCTGAGGGAGCTGATCTTTATCTCACACTGAGATAAAGTGTGCCTTGCATGCCCTGCCCATGCAGCTTATCTGAATCTCAGCCCCCAGTGCTGACTTGGTGGAACTGGAGGCCAGGTGGCTGTAGAGAGGAAACTGCTAAGATTTTGGGCACAAAAATCTCTTCCTACTCCCACACCAGTGTACACGCTTAATTGTGCCACCTTGGAGGAACTGAGATTTTACAGATTCCCAGAGTATACCCTACTCTTGACAAAAGACCCAAAAGTCAAGTAACTGGTTGGGAAAATGCCCAAAAAAGGGGAAAAAAATAAGACCATAGAAAGTTACTTTCTTGGTGAACAGATATCTCCTCCCATCCTTTTGGATGAGGAAGAACAATGCCTACCATCAGGGAAAGACATAAAAGTCAAGGCTTCTGTATCCCAAACATCCAAAATAAATATCCAGTGGTCTCAGGCCATGGAAGAGCTCAAAAAGGATTTTGAAAATCAAGTAAGAGAGGTGGAGGAAAAACTGGGAAGAGAAATGAGAGAGATGCAAAAAAAGCATGAAAAGCGGGTCAACACCTTGCTAAAGGAGACCCAAAAATATGCTGGAGAAAATAACACTTTTAAAAATAGACTGAACAACAACAATATGTCAATATCAGGGCAAGGAAGGAAGCTGCAGGTTGAACTTACTATATGCTTTCTTTTAAATGTCGTACTTAATAGAGACTTGCAATTTCAAGTACAAACCTTTTTTCTGTTCTAAGCCAATAGGTGGCACATGGAGTGCTTCATTTTTTTTTTTTTTTTGACATTTGATAAATTCAGGATAAAAATTTAAGTACATTGTGTTTTTCTTTGTTGCTAAGAAAAATTCATTGGGTTAGGGAGAGGAGAAGAAATGAAGGGTATATTTGGAAAGCACTGTGGTATAAAACCAGAAGGCATAAATAAAATAAAATAACCAAGCTATAGCCCACTAACCTGGTTCCCCTTGTTATCAAACATATAATACTTTGCCAAGTTTCTGTCAAAGCAGTTAACAGTCTCTCATGCTTTTCTTATAGGAACGATGGCATAGCATGGGTACACCTCCCCCTGTAACAGTAAGCACCCTGGCACACATAGGAGGTCCTGCTGTGGAGGTTCTTAGATGTGCTTTTCTAAAAGGAAAACAACTTTTGAGGGGTCATCAATCTACTTTAATCAAGCACACATATCATTCACTTAGCTCAGGGGGGAAAGTCAGCACCCTGAATTTCAGGGAAAATGCAAAGAAAAACTACAAGCAGAAAGACCAACAGGCAGGGCATCTAACTGTCTGTCCATAAGCAATACATGCATCACAGATCAACAGACAAATCCCACTGTCTGACCATACATACATAGTTAAGAGAGAGAAGCACCAACATCTGGGTTTTCAAAGCCAGGGGGATCCTTAGCAACTTCCCAGAGTCTCATCTGGAACACAAACCTTCTTCCAAAGACTAAACCCCAAAACAAAATCTCACCTCAAAGTATTTATACACTTTTAAGAGCCAGAGGGCAGGACCCTCAGTCTCATTGCCTCAGTAGAAATCAACAAAAGGTATTGTGGCCTATTAATGGGCAGGGAATACCTTTAAGTCTTCCCTCCCACCCACCATTAACCTTAAATTACCATTATAACCCCCCCTCCCCAGATGTGTGCTTGACTCTGTGCTTTTTTTTACATTTTTATCAGCGACTTAAATAAAGCTGGTGTGTACATCAAATTTTCAGATGATACCAAGCCAGGTGGGATAGCTACGACATTGAATGACAAAGTTAGGATCCAAAAAGATTTTAACAGTTTAGAACATTGGGCCAAGTCCTACTTGAATGCTTGGATGGAACTGTGATCTCCCCAATATGACAAGGGCCTTCTTATGGTACAGAACCTGGATCATCCATACCTTTTCATCCTGCTTCTCTTCTACATTTTCCACGAATCCTCCAATGTTCTGGCCAATATAGGGTCACAAAGTAAAAAATCCTCTTCTGGATTTCTTTACATTATATGAACAGAGTTGAGGGCCATTTTGTATTTTTCTGTGTCATATGTGTTGTTGTTGAGTCATTTTTTTCAGTCATTTTTGATTCTTTGTGACACCTTGGGGTTTTCTTGGCAAAGACACTGGAGTAGTTTGCCATTTCCTTCTCTAGTTCATTTTACAAATGAGGAAACTGAGTCAAACAGGGTTAAATGACTTACCCAGGGTCATAGAGCAAGAAAGTGTCTGAAAGTGGATTTGAACTCAGGAAGATGAGTCTTCCTCACACCAGGCCCATTACTCTATCCACTATGTCACCTACCTGCCCTTCATGTATTGTTACAGTCAAAGAATTCACCATCAAGTGACCAGCCTACTGGTTCTTAGCCAGCCCAATTGGATGAAAAATATCTGTTGTCTAGATCATGCTATAGTGTGAACAGCCTATAGAGCTGGTCCATCAATATATATGTCTTAGACAATCACTGAGGTTGGTCAATGATCTGGACCCAGAATTGAGTAGTAGGAAAAGAATAGATTGTATTTGTCTTTGAAAAATTCAAAGTGCTTTTAATAACAAAAAATGTCTTTGTTAAGCAGAGGCACATGTTTTTAATAAAAAACATTTTCAGATGTTGCATTATGACTGTTAGGGATGCAAGATCAAGGTCTCCCCAAAATTAGTTGTGAATCACCTATAGGGTAATGGTTGGGGGTTGAAGGGAAGAGGCAGCAGGATATGGTGGACACGAATAGACTATAGAAAGTGGGGATTGAAGCCGAATCTTGAAGAAAGCCAGAGAAACTGAGGGGGAGTGAGAAGAGAGAGTATCCCAGGCAAAGGCATGGAGATGCAGTGTTGCATGCAAGAAACAGGAACTAGGAGGGTATAGCTGGATGGTAGAGTATGTAGAAGGAAGTGTTATGTAAGAAGACTGAAAAGGTAAGAAAGGTTCTAAGTGAAAAGAGGAGGAGTCTTTATTTGATCCTGGAGGTAATAGTGAGCCAGTAAAGTTTGATGAGTAAAGGAGTGATATAGTTAGAACTTCATTTTAAGAAAATCATTTTGACAGCTGAGTGGAGAAAGACAATGTAATTTATGGAAACCAATTAGATGGCTATTACAATAACAAAACGTGATGAAGGTCCATATTAAGGGGGTAGTTGTGTGAGTAGAGAGGTGGAAATGTAAATGAGAAGTGTATGAAAGTAGAAATGACAAGACTTGATTAAGTAGGAGTTATGTCAGTGGGGTGAGTGCAAGAGAGGAGTCATGGATGACAGTGAGGTTACAAACATAGGTATCTGGAGGAATGGTAGAACTCAAAGCAATAACAGGAAAATTGTAAAGAAGAGAGGATTTGGGGGAAAGATAAAAAGTTGTTTGGACACGTTGAATTTGAAATATGTATGGAACATCCAATTTGACATAACCCAAATTCTGTTGGTGATGTGGGACAAGAGCACAGGAGAGAGGGAGATTTAAATCTGGGGACCATCTACATGGAGATGAAAACTGAACCTAATGAGATCATCAAACAATCTAATATCTAATCCACCTCTAACCCAACCCTAACCCTAACCTTAATCCTAACCCTAACCCCAAACAAGATAATATAAAGCACTTAACATTTTTGAATTAGGGACCCCTTCGGCAGTCTAGTGAATACTATGGCCTCCTCAGAAAAAGAAGTTGTTAAGTACATAAAATACAAAGATTACACAGGATACCAATTAACTTGAAATACAGTTATCAAAATATATTTTTTAAAAAAGCAAGGTCAGAGACCCCAGGTTAAGAACACCTGGTATAGAAGGAGAAAAGAAGAGAGACAAGTACAGAATCTTTAAGGACACCCACAGTTAATGGGTAAGACATGGATAAAGACACAGCAAAGGAGATTAGGAAGAAGCAATCAGATAGTTAGGAGGAGAACCAGGAAAGTACAATGTCAAGAAAGCCTAGAGAGGATAAATTATCCAGGAAGAAACAGTGAACAGTGTCAGAGATATCAGGGAGATCAAAGCTGATGATTTAATTGCCATTCCATCTGGTAATTATGATATCATTAGTAACTTTGGATTGCTGAAGGATTAGGTCACAAGCCATATTGTGGAAAATTTAGAAGAAAGAGGAAAGGAAGTAGAATGCCTAGTATACATGCCTTTCTCAAATTTAGCTAAGAAAGGGAAGAGAGATATTGGATCATAGCTAGTGGTAATAGATCAACTGGGAGTTTTTTTCCCACTGATGGAGGGACATAGGCATGATTGTAGACATCAAGGAAAGAATCCATAAATGGAAAGACCGAAGATTAAAAAGAGAGCTGGAATAATAGTGAGGATAATCTGCTAGAGAAGTTAGGAAAGCACGGGATCAAGGGCAAATGTAAAGGGATTTTCCTTTGTAAGAAAGTACACATCTTTTTAAAAAGCATTTTATTTTTTCCCAATTACACATAAAAATTTTAATATTCATTTAAAAATTAATATTATATTTCCCTCAATTGCATTAAAACAATACTTAACATTCATTTTTTTAAAATCTGAGTTCCAAATTCACTCCATCCATCTATCCTTTCCTCCTCCTCTCTCTCCTCTCCTTCTCCCCCCAACCCTCCCCGCCACACTGAGAAGGCAAACAATTTGACATAGGTCATACATGTGCATATAAAACATATTTCCCCATTGTTCATGTTGTGAAAGAAAACAGACAAAAAACACTAAGAAAAATAAAGAAAGCAAAGAAAAAGTATGCTTCAATCTGCATTCAGACTCCATCAGTTCCTTCTCTGGAGGTGGAGAGCATTTTTCATTAAAAGTTCTTCAAAATTGTCTTGAATCATTGTATTACTGAGACATTCATGGTTGATCATTGTACAGTTACTGCATACAATGTTTTCTTGGCTCTACTCATTTCACTTTGCATCAGTTCATATAAGTCTTTCCAGGTTTTTCTGAAGTCTGCCTGCTCATCATTTCTTATAGCACAATAGTATTCCATCATAATCATATACAATGTTCAGCCACATTCCCTAACTGATAGACATCCCCTCAATTTCTAATTCTTTGCCATCATTTACCATCAGTACACATAGGTCCTTTTCCTTTTAAAAAATAAATGTCTTTGGGATATAGACCTAGTAATGCTATTGCTGGGTCAAAGAGTATGCATGGGTTGGATAGCTCTTTAGGCATAGTTCCAAATGTTCTCCATAATGGTTGGATCAGTTCATAACTTCACCAACAGTGCATTAGTGTCCTAATTTTCCCACATCCCCTCCAACATTTGTCATTTTCCTTTTCTGTCACATTAGCCAATCTGATAGGTGTGAAGAGATATCTCAGAGTTGTTGTAATTTGTATTTCTTCAATCACTAGTGATTTAGAGCACTTTCCATATGACTATAGATAGCTTTGATTTCTTTGTCTGAAAACTACCGGTTCAAATAAGGGCCGCTTGCTTTTACCAGGAAATAAGATCAAAGGAGACAACAGGGAGGAGACAGTATGGGAAGGTGTTTGAATGACATGAATAAGAACGAAGGGGGAAAAGAAGTTCTTGGTGAATATCCTCATTGTTTTCAATGAAGTATAATGTAAAATTCTCAGCAAGAGTATGCAGGAAAGGGATGCCTTGGGTGGCACTGGAATAGCCAATGCGTTGAGAGAGGTGAACTGAGTTAGGGAAGTATAAGTGGACTGCTAAAGGAAATCAACACTTGGATATGGCAGCCACCTTAGGCTCCATTAAGAAAGGCAGAGTATCCAGGGCCAGGAATTCTGCTCTACTCTACCCTGGTCAGACCAGACCTGGGCCATTCACTTCTGGAAACCATACTTTTAGGATGACATTGCTAAGCTTGAGAACAGCCAGTAGAGTCACCAGGATGGTGAAGGAACTCAAGATATTGCCAAATAAGGATCAGTTAAAGGCACATCCATATACAGTGTAGAGCCTGGAGAGCAAGCAATAACCAGGAGAGCTATGAAATCAAATTCTGTCTAGCATAGCTTAACTGAATCTTATCATTCAACTGAGTTTGATTTAATTCTTCTTCCTAAACGATCACAATTAGAAAGGATCTTAAAGACCTCCTTGTCCAACAATCTTAATTTACAAATGAGGATCCTGAGGCATAGAAAAGTAAACTAAACTCACCATACTGGCAAAGCCAGGAAGAAGAGGCCAGGGCTGGCACCAAGCAACATAACCAAATGGAACTGGACTGTTCTCTTTATTCTGCCAAAGAAGGAAATAAATCCCAGACAGGGGCTGTGAAGTGTCACAGTGCTGAACCTAGACTCAGGAAGACCTTGGCTCAAATTCCAACTCATATACTCATACCATGAGCAAGTCACTTAATCTCACCTGTGCAATGGGGATGATAAGAACAGTGCCTATCTTGCAGTGTTATTGTCATGACCAAATGAGGTAATATATGTGAAGGGTTTTGGGTTTTTTGCAAACTTCAAGACATTATATAAATGCCAGCTGTCATCATCATGGGGCAGCTAGGTGGCACAGTGGATAGAATGTCAGGCTTCAAGTCAGAAAGACTCCTCTTCCTGAGTTCAAATCTGGCCTCAGACACAAGCTGTGTGACCTTGGGCAAGTCACTTAACCTTGTTTGCTTCAATCTCCTTATCTACACAAGGAGCTGGAGAGGTAAATGTTAACTGCTGTAGTATCTTTATCAAGAAAGTCCTAAATAGGGGCATAAAGAATCAGACATGACCGAACAACAACATCCTCGTCATACTGAGTATAAGGGTAAAATGGTGGCAGCAGAGGGAGATTTAGTAATTTAGGAAGCAAGTGTAGTAGATCATAGAATCTTTGATTTGAAGGGAAATTCAGAGATCATTTAGTCTGTCCCCCTAATTTCAGAGGAGAAAACCGAGGCCCAGTGACTTGTGGTCCAGTAACTGAGGCTTAGTGACTTGTTTAAAGTCATATAAGCATTAAGTATCCAAGGTGAGATCTGAAAACATATGCTTTGCATGATTTCACATGTATAGTTAATATCATATTGCTTGCCTTCTCAATGTGTGGGACAGGGATGTGGTGAAAGAGAAGGGGAGAATGTGGACATCAAATTTAAAAAATCAGTGTTAATAAATTTAGTATTAGAGAAAAAAACACTTCCTCTGACTAGCGTGGGACACACTCTCACTTCAGGTTCCCAAGCCAGTCTTCTTTCCACTCTATACTGAATAGGTTTTAGAGGAGCATTTATGTCAAATGTGCAATGTCCATAAATAGAATCAAGATTAACACTTGAATGCAAAAGCCATGACAGCCAATAGCTCCCTCGATTTAATCACGATAAACTTACGGTGCATTGACATGAGGGTATGCAGGACAGCACACATGAGTAAGAGTCTCTAATTACTTTTTTCTTTGAATTGACCTCAGCTGATCTATTCATTAGCCTCATTCAGTGCTAAATAGTGATTCATCAGCTTGAGCTCCTTCTGACTCTCAGGTTTACTTAATCAACTGTGGCATCTCACTTCTCACTTTGGACTCTTTTCCAGGAAAGCTATAACTGGCAAACACAAACAAGGCTGTGGTGGATGGTTTGGTGTTTTTAGGACATAGCTCCGCCTGCCAGTTGTGAAAATCTAAGTCATTTTGGCTGTCATGGCTGATTGACTCAAGCCTTTGGAAATGCTCCGCTATCCATTTGTTGGCCGATTTTCTGAAATGAAAGGACTTCAACAGGTGCATTTGGGTCAGACTGCCCCCTTCCCCAATTAATAATGGTCAATAATGGATAAAGATGTGTGCATAGGTTACCTTTTACTCTTCACATAGTAGTGTGATATTGAAGGAACCACATTGGACTAGCAATCAGGAAACCAGAATTCTAGTCCATTCACCTTTGCAAATAGCTAATCGACTAGAGGAAACAGTAAGGTTCTGGCTCTGGAAACAGAAGCACTGGCTCTGGAGTCAGAAGACCTAGGGTTAAATCTGCCTGTGCTGATTACTGCCTAGGTAACAGTGGGTAAGTCTATGAACAGGTCACAGTTTCCTTATCTGTAAAATGAGGAAGTTGAACTTTACTAGATGAAATCCTTTCCAGTTCTCAATCCATAAGCCTCCATGACTTTGAGTAATTCATTCTTCCTTTCTAGGCCTCAGTTTCCTCATCTGTAAAATGAGTCCTTTTGTCTAGATGGCTTATGGGGCTTTCTCCCAGCTCTGAGGCTATGAGCATAGCTTTAATCCTTCCAGTTCAATGTCCCTCCCTATGGCATGTACAGAGCAAATTTGTATTTATTATTAAAGATTTTTTTAAAACCTACCTACCTTTTGTGAGGGACACTAACATTCCTTTGCAGTGTGTGCCACAAAAGACTAAATTAGCAGAACCATGATCCGAAATAGATTAAAAACCATTTGTTTCATCAGTCTAGCAAAGAGTAAGCAATCAGCCACAAGAAGGGGGAAAACCATTTAATTAGTTCAACATCTTTCATTCTCTGTTCATCAAAGGCAGTAGCATATGCTTAAATTCTGACTCAAGAAAACATTTCAGAAATTGTCTTTTTAACAAATTTATTTATTTTATTCCAATTTAAGAAACAAAACAAGCATTTCCTTAACATAGTAGAATAGAAAAAATTATTTTACATGAAACTATAAGTCTACTATGTAGAATTTGCTATTCCTTTTAAATATATAAATACACTTATCATACAACTTTCTTTTTTTTTTCTTCCCTTCCCTCCCACCCTAATTTACCATTAGACACAAATGGGTATCAGAGGTGAGGAACCTGCAGACCTGAGGCCACATGAGGCCTTCTACATCCTTGGGTGCAGCCTTTTGACTGAATCCAAGTTCTACAGAACAAATTCTTTAATTGAGGGTATTTGTCCTGTGAAGTTTAGATTCAGTCAAAGGGCCATATTTGAGGACCTAGAAGGCCAAATGTGGCCTTGAGGCCATAAGTTCCCAACCCTTGTACAGATATAGATATAGATGTAAAAGCATTCTATACATATTTCTATTTATCAGTTCTTTCTCTTTTTTTCCTAATATAAACTGATTTAAGATGAAATAGAAAATACTACCTACATATGATAACAGCAGTGTCTGCCCACATGGTCCCTTCTGTAGGGCAGCAGCTTCTTGGGCCACTTGTTATCTAAGTTGGAGAGACAGTGTGGTATAGTGGATAGAGAACTGATTTTGGGATCAAGAAGACTGATTCAAGTTGGTAGGCAAGGCTTCCTCACTGGGAGTTCCCTAAACAAATTAAATAATAGGCCTAGTCAAAAGTTAAATTAAATTTTTAAAATTTATTTATTTATTTTCAGTGTTTCGCAATCTCTATCATACAACCTAGATTTTTTCTTTCCCTCTCTCCCACTCCCTCCTCCTCACATACCCCCTCCCTCCCCGAAATGGCATACAATTTTACATAGGTTCTACACATACATTCCTATTAAATATATGTTCACCAAAGTCATGTTATATAGAAGAATTAAAATGAATGGGAGAAATCATATAACCAACCAAAATGTAATACAAAAGAAAATGATCTGCTACAATCTGTGATTGAATTCCATACTTCTTTCTGTGGCTGTGGAAAGCATTTTGCCTTAAGAGACCACTGGGAATTTTTTAAGTCCTTGCATTGCAATGAAGATCTAAGTCTACCAGAAAAAACTCTCACACACTGTGGTCATTGCTGTGCACAAAGTTCTCCTGATTCTGCTCCTTTTGCTCAGCATCAGTTCATATAAGTCTTTCCAGGCCTCTCTGAAGTCTTTCTGTTCATCATTCCTTATAGCACAATAGTATTCCATTACATTCGTATACCATAATTTATTCAGCCATTCCCCAATTGATGGGCAACCCCTTGATTTCCAGTTTTTGGCCACCACAAAAAGTGCTGCTATAAATATTTTTGTACATGTGAGACCCTTTTCCATTTTTATGATCTCTTGGGGATACAGTCCTAGAAGTGGTATTGCTGGATCAAAGGGTATGCACATTTTTGTAGCCCTTTGAAATTAAATTAAATTTAACATAAAATTTAAGTTCATTTTCCACCACCCACATATTCATCTAGACACTTAAAAACATTTTATTTTATGTGCCAGTATGGAAAAACAGAGAACTTAAACAGCTTCATCATAGGCAGAGTTATTGTCCCTATAGACCAAGAGTTGCTCAAGCCACATATGGACTACCATGTTTAGTCTTAAGCACTTCAGAGGAAGGTAGTATGAGGCTTGATTAACGGAAGGAACTGGGGATTTGGGGCCTGAAAAAGAGAAGATTCATGATGGTGTCTTCAAGTATTTCACAAGTTGTCAAGTGGAAAAGCAATTAACCTTGAACTGCTTACCCCCAAAGGGTAGAACTACAAACGATGGATTAGAAGTAGCATAGAGGCAAAACTAGGCTTGATATTAGGAAAATGTGTTAATGATTAGAGCTATTCAAGAGTGTAATGGGATGCCCCATGAATCAACAGGTTCCCCTTCATTGGAAGTCTTCAAGCAGAAACTGGACATGGGTTCATATGTTGTGTTGTTCAGTCATTTTCAGTCAGGTCTAACTCTTCATGAACCCATTTAGGATTTTCTTAGCAAAGATACTGGAGTGATTTATCATTTCCTTCTCCAGTTCCTTTTACAGATGAGGAAACTGAGGCAAACAGGGTTAAGTGACTTACCCAGGATCATATAGCTAAGAAGCACGTGAGGCTGGATTTTGAACTCAGGTCTTCCTGACTCCAGGCCTAGTACTCTATCCACTGTATCACCAGCTGATATGTCATAGGGGGATTCTTATTCAAATATGGGTTGGACTAGATGGTCTCTGCATTTCCTTCCAACTCTAAATTTCTGTGATTCTATGAAGGGCTAGGAGATCATATAAAGGGCCCTTGCCCCCAACCAGCCCCATCACCACAAGCTGCATCTCTTGCACATGAAGTGTGAGTGGATGGCCTATATCCATCACTTCCTAAAGACATACCAGAAATCAATGAGTCATCTGGATTTAGTCAGAATATTTATAGATTTATATATACATATATGTATATGTAACTACATATTTATCCTCACCCCCAACCCTCTCAACATCACCATGGTAAAAAGAGAGTATATGAAAGAGACCAGATACAGATCCTTTAACTTCATAGGAGAAAAAAAGGAGTTGATGGGCTGGGGGTGATGAAACAACTGAGGCAGTCCTCTAGGTGAGTACCTGAGACTTGGTTGTTGTGGTAGATAATATACATGAATGTAGAGATCTAAACTCTATTAGGCTCCAAAGAAGGGTTTCACAAAGGCATTGTGGGGGAAGAGGGGAATGGAAGTAGACAATTGTTGGTTAAATGTCTAGGCATCATCACTGATCTTCAACAAACAAATTCTATTTTTTTTATTCTTCAGACATCATTCCTATTGGGCATACAGCTGAGTCACTCTTCCATAGAATCCTAGAATGACAAAGCCTTCGAGGTCCCTTAATCCAATCCATTTCCTAGAGGAGAAAACTAGGCATCAGAAAGGGAAAGTGTCTTGCTGAAAGTCACACAGCTAGTATGTGGTGGAATTCAGACTAAAACCCAGGTCATCCTACTCCCACTTCATGGATCTTCCCATGATGCTATTCTGTCAGTGCTCCAGTAATACCTAAAATAAATCATAGCCATTCATAGACATAAACCTCTGTTTCAGAAGTCCAAGAAAATTCATTTTCAGCAGAGAAAACTCATTTACTCAGAGCAGGGATACAAGCTGCTACCTTCACAGAGAATAGTGCTAGAGCCCAATTCCTCTTCAGTTGTAAAATAATTCACATACACAGGTCGGAAGTAAGGCAAATGTGCTTACGGGAGAAAGACATTTTATGATTTCCTAGTTTTCTGTTTTTTCTTTTACAGCTGATTAACACCTAATGAGGACTATCAATTCAAAAAGAGATGTGCATGATTTTGAAGAACTGTCTCTGCACCCACAAGGACTGAGGTAAATGCACCCATTCCCTCTCTCTATGGAGCCAGTATGCTTTGGACCCAGGCCTTGGACAGTGGAGCGGTGTATAGAGGGCTGGGCCTGGAGTTAAGAAGACCAAAATTCAAACCCAGCCTCAGACACTTACTAGCTGTGTGAACCTAGGCAAGTCGCTTAACCTCTGCCTCAGTTTTCTCATCTATAAAATGGGAATGGCAATAGCACTTCCTTCCCAAATTTGCACAGTGCCTGGCACATAGTAAGCACTATATAAATGTTAGTCATTGTTATTAATTAGGACTGGATTCAGTCCTGTGGAGGCTGGACTCTAAAGAGAGGGTGGCTAAGCAGCCATTTCTCATGCTTTTCAGTTAAACTCAGACCTTGGCATTTTGGGGCACAATCTTCTTATATTTTAGATTTAGGCTCACATCTAAGTTTTCATCATAAACGAAGCATTGAAAAATATTCAATAAATCAGTCATAATAAGATACTTATTTTCTACATATGAAAGAAATGAAAAACCCACCTCTCACAAGTATGCACTGATAGTCAGACATAATGCAGGATTCAATAACAATTTATAACTAAGTTATACTCCCTTAGGAGGCTAATACTGAAACCTCAACAGAACATAAAACAGTTTCTGGGATTTCTGATAAGGGGTAGATTTCACCTTGACTCTACACTGTCCAACTCCCACTATATTTGTACTGGTAAAATGGGCAGGCTCCAGCCAATCAGGCTTTCCCTGACAGCAATTTGTTCTTCTTATTGGATCCAGAACCTTCAGATCTCTTAAACTGGACATAATAACCCATCTTGAGGATGATGTTTGATCTTCTATACAGATAAAGTAATATAAAACAGAAAAGGCAGCCAGGGGTCCAGGTACAAGCTCATCACAACTGATCATTAAGCATTTGTTAAACACCTACTATGTGTATCTACCTAGTGTGCTACATACTGAGGATACAAAGAAATGTAAAAAATGGTCCATAGTCTTAAGGAGTTCACAGTCTAATGGGAGAGACAGATATGCAAACAAGTATGTGCAAACAAGCTATATATAGGATGAATTAGAAATAATCAACAGAGAGAAAGGTAGTAGAACTAAGAAAGGCTTCCAGAATTAGGTGGGATTTTAGTTGAGACTTGAAGGAAGTCAAGGAGGTCAGTAGTCAGAGTGGAGGAGGGAGCATTCCAGGTATGGGGGACAGCCAGAGAGAATGCCTGGAGTCATTCTGGCAACAACCATAGCTCCCATGTGATCAACAGTTAGAGCCAAGAAGAGCAACTCTGAGCATGATCCATGACATCATCCTCCTTACATATGTAATGGTTTTTACTGATGATGAATCATGATTCCTACCTCTTGGCAGAGATGTGATGGATTAGAGAAAAAAACGGAGGTATACATTTTTAGGTATGGTCAGCGTGTTCCTCTGTTGTGCAAATTCCTGCCCATGCATTCTGGACTTCCTGACAATGTGCACCATGCTTGCCTGCCCACACTTGCTTCTATAAATTTATTTATTTTTAGTTTATAACATTCAATTCCACAAGCTTTGGAATTTTAAATTTTCTCCCTTCCCATTCCCAAGACATGTACAATCTGATATAGGGCAGCTAGGTGGAGCAATGGATAGAGCACCAGTGCAGGAATCAGGATTCAGATCTCACCTCAGACACTTGCCATGCTGTGTGACCTTGGGCAAGTCACTTAACCCCAATTGCCTCATCCTGGGTCATCTCCAGTCATTCTGATGAAGATCTGGTCACTGGATTCAGATGACTCTGGAGGAGAAGTGAGGCTGGTGACCTGCATAGCCCTCCCTCACTCAAAAACAAAAGGCAAGTGCAAGTCATGTCATTATTTCTCTGATGGCATGGTCTTCTTCAGCAACGAAGGACGAACACACAATCTAATATAGGCCCTACATATAGATGAGAAGAAGAAAGTGAGGCTGGTGACCTTGCACAGCCCTCCCTAACTCAAAACAAAGTCACATGGCAGTCATGTCATCATTTCTCTGATGTCATGATCTTCTTCTAAAAACAAAGGACAAACACAAACCTATGAGTAGACCAAACTGCCTGAGTGGAGACCCAGCTAGCTGGGTAACCCAGCTCATCCTCTCCCTTCTGTCCCCCTGTCCCCTTCCTTTGAGGTTTACTGGCTAGATGTCTTCCCTCCCTCCCTCTCTCCCTTCTTTCCTTCCTTCCTTCCTTCCTTCCTTCCTTCCTTCCTTCCTTCCTTCCTTCCTTTCTTCCTTTCTTCCTTCCTTCCTTCCTTCCTTCCTTCCTTCCTTCCTTCCTTCCTTCCTTCCTTCCTTCCTTGTTGTTCCTAAAACCTTAAACCCAGTGCACTCTGAAGGCTATCATAGGCTGGACAACAAATAGGTCCCTGCCCAAGCTCCACTTAATGGCTGGCTTACAGTGATTACCAATAGTAACAATTTCTCTTTTCCTCCCAGCGTGATTTAGTTACATTTTTTTTCTTTTGCTCTTTAAAAGGGCCATTCTCTGACTATTTCTTAAAGAGGACTATTCACTCAATGGGCATTGCCTCCCTCTAAGTGAGTACCTGAAAAGTCCAAGATCTCCCACTGGATCCTGGACCATCTTCAGTCATCCTGATGAATATCTGGTCACTGGACCCAGATGGCTCAGGAGGAGAAAGTCAGGCTGGTGACCTTGCACAGCCCTCCCTAATTCAAAACAAAGTCAAGTGCAAGTCATGTCATCATTTCTCTGATGACATGGTCTTCTTTGACAATGAAGGACAAACACAACAACAAATACTTTTTGTAACAAAGAAGAGCTTCTGGGGTGGAGAGGAGTGGGGGGTAGGGAGGCAAATTAGTAATGATGATAATGATACAAAAGAAAGAAAGGAAGAAAGGGAAGGAAAAACACTGAAAGAAAGCTGTAGCATTTTCCAGTGGAAGAAAGAGACAGTAAGAAGCAGATGGCTGTGATGAAGGCAACGGCTAGGTGGTGAAACAAGGAGAACCACTCATAATCATGAGTATGCAGTAATAGGAAATGAGAACATTTGGGGAAGAGAGGCAAACAGGGACCAATGCCTCAATAACTTTAGCTGTGGCGTGTTCTAGTAGGCATCAGGCAGAATCATACCCTTTTTCACCAACAGTTTGCATGGAGAAGGATGCCTAAGGATATAGGAATAAAATGTTTCGTTAGTGTTCTTTTTTTTTCTATGTCTTTCTCTTCCTTCCTTCCTTAATTTCTCTCCCTTCCTTTCTTTTTCCTTCTTCCTTCCTTACATACAGCCAGTGGACTACATAGGCCCACAACATTCCCAGTGCCACTGTGGTTCCAACTAGATTAAAATGTAATTGGGAAATATTTGACAAAATAAATTAAAATATAATAGAACATAGATAATGTTAATATACGGTTTTCTAAGTCAATACATATTCACAGAGATCCTTATGTACAGTTTAATAGCCTAGTTTCTATTTGATACCACCAATCCAGCCCAGCTCTGCCATTTTACAAATGAGGAAATTAAGACCCAGAGAGTTTACATGACTTCTCCATTCTCTGCTAGTTGCAGAATTAGAATCCAAGCCCAGGTCTTCTCATTATAAATCCTGCATCCTTTTCACTACAGTGCTTATGTAAGGCTTGGTAATCAGCTTTTGCCCAGGACAGGAGTAGGGAACCTACAGCCTCAAGGCCACATGTGGCTCTCTAGGTCCTCAAGTGCAGCCCTTTGACTGAATCCAAACTGGCTCTTTGACTGAATCCAAACTAGTTCTGTGAAGTTTGGATTCAGGCAAAGGGCTCCATTTGAGGACCTAGAAGGTGATATGTGACCTCAAGGCTGCAGGTTCCCTACCCCGTAGGACAACACTAGAAGTTTATGGGGCAGGATTGGATTCTAACTTATAAAGCAGGGAAATGTTTTTCCAGATATTACTTGTCCAACAGTCTACTTTTCTACCCTCTATCATCTATCATAACACATCTCCAAATTAATATTTCATAATTTTTGTTTAGATGTAGGCTATTGCTATTAACAAAGGTAGAGGTCCTTGATTTATTTTGGAAATACTGTTTATCAGCCAGTGATACTATCTATACTTGCCACTTCATACTAATTACAGCTATTAAGTTTTCACAGCCCTATCAAAAAGAGTAGCTCATTAACTTTAATTATTTTTTAAATGCAATGAAATGGATACATAGTGAAACTAGCTAGTGGCAGAGGGTCAGAGCTACAGAAATTAATTAACAAATGAGTGGAGTTCTTTTTAAGTTAGGGTATACTTTTGCACTATTTCTGTGCTCTGCATTAAAAGGGCTCCTTCACCTAGGACAGGGGTGGGCCATGTGCCTGCAGGTTCCTTGCCCCTGAACTAGGAGTTCTCTGTACCAATGAAATCACAAATACAGTCCCTGACCCTGCCCTTGTATCCCACAGGGATGGGTTGATCCAAGGTCAAGGAATCCTGGGTCTCAGTCTCTGATCTTAGGCAGACTACTAACTTTGTTAGCTGTTTTCTAAAATCTTCCTTACTAGATCTGTATATGGAACACTTCTAGGCCTGCTTATTGCCATATTCAGCTGGTGTCCTAGTTCACATGACTGTAGACAGAAGCTGACATTTAAAAGCTTAGCTAGAAACTCCCCTTTTGTTGCAAACAAAAGCCACTCTATTGTGCCTGGTGTTTTATTGGTTTTTCACAACCATTAAACTAATAGGAACACACAGTACTGTATCTCTCTAGGTTTGTCAGTCTGTTCCAATTTTTCTTTAAAAAAAACCCTTCTTGAATTAACACAAATATGTAAAACCAAGAGCTCTTCTCCAGTAGATTGTCAAAGAATACTATGAGTTTTCAAGAGAACTGAAAACTAGTAATAAATACATGAAAGATTGTTCTGTCACTAACAATAAGAAAAATGAAAATTAATAAGAGAAGTGAAAATGAAAACATTTCAGAGGTTTCACCTTGCACCTAATGTATTGGTAAAGAAGGCAAAAAAAAAAGAGAAATAGTCCATATAAGAAGAGTTCTAGAAAAATAGATATACCAACATGCCATTAGTGATGCTATAAATTGGTTCAAATATTGTGGGAAACAATTGGGAGGTATGCCAAAAAAAAAGACTACTGTAAATCCTTTGACCCAAAGAGCCCACTGCTGGCACATAATCCAAAGAGATCAAACACAAAAAGTCCCATATATACCAAAATATTCATGAGAGTACTTTTCTGGTAACAAAGAAATGGAAATAGGTAAGTGTCCATCAATTGCAGTATATAAATGTAATGAAATATTACTGCATTGGAAAAACAATAAATACAACGAATTCAGAAAATTACATGGAAAGGATTATATGAACTGATTCAGAGTTAAGTAAATAACAAGAAAAAAATCAACCCAGAAAATCTAATGACAACTATGTAAATTTAAAAGGAAAATAAAGTGGAATGCTTTGTAATCATAATAACCAATTGTGGCCCTGAGGAAAAGTAAAAGAAATATACTTTGCTTTCTTTTTTGAGGAATAGGGCTGAGATCTTTATCTACATGAATTCTTGTGCAGTGGTCATTAGTTTGACCAAATGGTCCAGGACCTGGAAAACATAGGACTGATCAATCAAAGACTCTCCACTTTGGGCTCAGGACCAATGGAGGAATTTCACTGATGCCTCCCACTGTATATAGTTGCTTATGGAGCATGTCAGTATGCCTTAGAGACATTTGCTAAAAAAAACAAAAAACAAAAAAAACAGGTTGGAGCTGTCACAAGAGCAGCAAAGGTTGGGGAGTGGGAGTTGGAGAGTCAATCTGAACAACCATGTGGTGATACCGTGTTGTATCCAGCACAGGACCTCTCAATAAGGACAAGATAGCTTTTCTTGACCCAAGGAACTCTCCCTTCTCAGGGTAAGAGAGTTGCCCCTAAGATGGCCTAGCCATACCATATCTTAAATTGTATTATAAAGCAGCAATCATCAAAACCACTTGGTACCAGCTAAGAAATAGAGGTGTAGATCAGTGGAATATGCTAGGTAGACAAGACACAGTAGTCAATAATTATAGCAGTCTGCTGCCTGATAAACACAAGGACCTCAGCTTCTGGAATAAAAACCCACTGTTTGACAAAAACTTCTAGGAAAACTGGAAAATATTGTGGAGGAAATTGGGCATAGCCTGACACCATATACCAGAATAAAGTCCAAATGGGTATATGATCTAGGTATTAAACCTAATACTGTAAATAAATTATGGGAGCAAGGAATAGTTTATTTGTCAGATTTATGGAGAATGGAGGATTTATGACCAAACAAGAAATAGAGAACATTATGAAATGAAAATGGATAATTTTTGATTGCATTAAATTGAAAAGGTTTTGCACAAAGTCAATGCAACCAAGATTAGGAGGAAAGCAGAAAACTGGGAAAGAATTTTTACAACTAGTGTCTGTGATAAAGACCTCACTTCTAAAATATATAGAGAACTGAGTTAAATCTATAAGAATGCAAGTCATTCCCCAATTGATAATAAGAACAGATAGTTTTCAGAGGAAGAAAATAAAACTGTCCATAGTTATATGAAAAAATGCCCTAAATCATTATTGAATAGAAAGATGCAAATCAAAACAACTCTGAGGTACCACATCACACCTATCAGACTGGCTAACATGATAAAACAGGAAAATGACAAATGTTGGAGAAGATATAGGAAAATTGGAACACTAATTCATTGTTGGTGGAGCTATAAGCTGATCCAACTATTCTGGAGAGCAATTTGGAACTATGCCCAAAGGACTATAAAAATGTGTATACCCTTTGACCCAGCAATACTACTCCTAGGGCTGTATCCCAAAGAGATCACATAAATGGGAAAAGGACCTACATATATAAAAATATTTATAGCAGCTCTTTTTGTGGTGACCAGGAACTGGAAATTGAGGGGTTGTCCATCAGTTGGGGAATGGCTGAACAAGTTGTGGTATATGAATGCAATAGAAGACCATTGTGCTATAAGAAATGACAAATAGGTGGATTTCAGAAAAACCTGGAAAGATTTATATGAACTGATGCTGAGGGAAGCAAGCAGAACCAAGAGAACATTATATACAGTAACAGCCACAGTACGTGAAGACTAATTTTGATAAACTTATCCCTTCTCAGCAATGCAAGAACCTAAAACATTTCCAAAGGACTCATGATGCAAAATGCCGTCTACATCCAGAGAAAGAACTATGGAGTCACAACGCAGAATGAAGCAGACTATTTTCTCTTTTGTTATGTTTTGTTTTGTTTTTCTCATGGTTTCATTCCTTTGTTATAATTCTTCTATGCAACATGACTAATGTGAAAATGTGTTTAATAGGAATGTATATGTAGAGCCCATATAAGATTGCATACTGTCTTCAGGAAGGAGTGGGGAGGGAGGGGAGAAAATTTTAAACTTATGGAAATGAATGTTGAAAACTGAAAACAAATAAATTTTGGGGAAAAATTTTTTAAAAAGAGAGTTGCCATCACTCATGACCACTTGTATCAAAATGCATCTGACTGCTTGTGGCAGGTGTCCTTTCTCCCAGAGCCATGTCTGTGGGAAATCAATGTTACGTTGGAGAGAGGAAGGGCTCCCTTTTCTAGCAGTTCCTTGGACCTAATCTCCAGGAAGATTTACCTGATAAGAATGGACTGTTACTGGACATAGGTCATTCCTCTCAAGCTATTCCTTATTTCTTTCTCAGCACATTGTTGCTTTGGTTTCAGGTCTTTTCCCCCAGGAGGGCTCCATGGAGAAGTAGCTTAGATCCCACTCAACCGGCAGACTTCCTTTCCTTTAGAATGGTTAAGAAACACTTTTCCAGAAAGGGGTAAGGGGACAAAAGGGCAGTACTGTTGGGATTTCTCTTGCTTTCTAACAGCATGGGAGAGGTGAAACTGTTGCTATTCAGTTATGATGGGTGTGTATTTACCTGGAAGAAAGGAGAGCCCTTAGTTGACTTAGTGGTAATTCTGAGTCACTGGATGAGGGTGAGGTAAAGCCTTTATTTAACTCCTATTTTAGTCACTATAGAAGAAAGGAGTTGAGGCCTCTAAGGAAACAAAGCTTTTATATCATTCCCCTGATATAAGTCTCAGGAAGGGAGAGGTTTCCACAGGTGGGCCAGGGTAAATACTGAGGGACTGGTAGAAGAAGAAGAGCCTTGGTAGTAACTTAGATCCTGGGATAGATTGCATGCAAGAGGCTTATAACCTCTTAGTCACCTTTTACAGATATTCAGTGACTTGTGAGTGCCTCATTTTGTCCCAACATCAAACCTGAATGAAGAGGGCATTGACTTTAGAGCTGAACCTACAACAACCCTCTAAACAGGCATGTTGCTCTTCAACAGGTTACTGCCATATCCCATTCAATAAACTCCAGTGATTCCCTGTCTCCTCCAGAATAAAATACAAAATCATTTGTTTGATATTCAAAGTCCTTCACAACCTGACTCCCTCTTAGCTTTCCAGTCTTCTTACGCTGACCCTAGCCTTCCTGATCTTCTTTTACAAGGTTCTTAATCATCTCCAGACTCTGGCCATTTTCACTGGCTGTATCCCCTGCACTTAAAACAATACACGATATACAGTAAGTATTTAATAAATGCCTACTTGCTTGATTGCACAGAGGAAATGTAGCATGAGCATGGTGCTAACCCCCATTTCTCTCCAGGCTCCCCTGACTTGCATGGTGCCTGAAAGTTAAGATTTCTATCTCTCACTGCTGAATGCATCAGCCCAATTTACTTCCAGTCTGATTGTGCTGGAAGCCCATTTTCTAGAGCACAGTCAATGACAACCAAGCCAGTGCTGGACTTGGGCTCTTTCTTGACCCTCCAGTACCCATTGAGCTTATCTGCCCCACTGAGAGGACTCCCTAAACATGACTGGGAGGGTTCTGGTGACAGAGGACCAGGCAGTATGCTGACATTCGATTAGAACACCCTCTTCCTCCTCTGTATTTCCCCCAACTCAATTACCATGGGAATCATGAGGACATCTCTCATTTCAACCTGCCAAGACTGCACCTAACATTGTAGACAGAGCTGTAAAGCCCCTCTTAGTTTAGGCTCAATGTTGAGATGAAATGAAGCACTTGAAAGAGCTTTTAATGTTTAAAGAAATATTTAATGGAGGAAATTTACTTTGCCCAACATAACAAAGATATTAGCTTCTCTGGACTTGGCCCCCCGTCTCCATCTGGAAACTCATCTGGTCACCAAGGTATAGAGACTCATATGGTCAAGATCACCCACCAGGTCTAAAGGGCAGTCACTACATGAGATTGGGACCTTTTATGCCCCTAGACCAGGAAGCTACATCAGGGAAGATGGGGCCAATCAGGTTACATGAGAGAAGGAAGCTATATCAGGATCAGGGGAGGTACATTAGGAAATGACTGGTCCTACCACAAGGGTGGAGCACTGGGCTCCAGGCATTCCATGCCTGTTACTGGCAAATTAACTTTAATAACTGCAGTTGAAGTCTGATGGTAACAAAGTTCATGGTCTGTAAAGGGGTCTGCCAATGTAATTGACCCATTGGATGTTCAACCTTCAGCACTAGCAAATCTGCATGTAGGCTATGACATGCAGTCATGTAGATGGTGGCCAAGTTGAGTCTACTAAAAAATAATTCCCAGGGAATCTGGTATCAATTGAGCTGTCAAGCCATCTGGAGGTGCTCTAGGTTCTTCTGGTCGTCATTGACAATGATGAGGGGCAACACTCCTGTACCTCAAATGCGATACTGATTGCAAGAAGCTCACTCCTTCAAGATTTTTTTTGTGTGTTCTGAAATAATCAGCTTATAGAAGTAAACATTGTGCCAAAATGGCAGGAGGGTTAGTGGAGCCTGTGAAAAAATGGTTCCCACAATGACAGTGGATATGATGTTCTCTACAATGAACTGTTCTTGTGATTTCCTGAAATGAACCAGCTCTCCACACTGTAAAAATTTTGCTTTTTGCCTCTGATAAGGCATGACATAAAAGCTATCAGGCATTTTAGCAGATCTCTGAGGGCTGAGAGGCAGTAAAAGAGAAATAGTTATGAGCCCAAATTAAAGATGACTCACAGCTGCCCATAGTTACTGATTCCCTCTTAGGCTCTAAAAGAAAGGTTTGGATATTTCCTAATGATGGAAAACAGTGGAACAGGCACTGGAGTATGGGAGTACCTTGTTGAGTGCCTGCAGAAAATATAATTAGAATACCACATGAACATAAGAAACAGGAAGAGGATCACAGCAGTGAATAAGTGAGTGGGTATAATCCTGTCATGAAAATGAGAGATATGTAAAAGAAAAACAGGATTGCATGAAAGCTATGAGTCAGTGTGAATAGTGAGTGGCTGAACCCCAGTGACAATCTTTGAAGGGGTAGGTTTAGCTCTATCATGAACCTTGATGTAAAGAGCATGAAGATTAGAGTGACTCACAGAGGCTGTGAAGACAGCAAGATTTAGTGTTAATGGGTTCCTAGTGTCTTTCTCATGAAGCTATTTTAGTACTTTGGGGAAAAGGATGAAAGAATGGTGTCAGGTATGGCATATCTAAATACTATAGTTCTATCAGGAAGTGGTTAATGAGCAGGAATAGGACACAAGTTGAATCAGTGAACAAAAATCAATTTTATCTCCTCACTTCTTCCCCTACCACCACCACTGGAAAAAAGAAAAGGAAAGAAAAACAAAACAAAACGCTTGTCACAAATGAGTATAGTCGAGTCCAGCTTATGACTAGATATTGAGAGTGGAGTGAGGTAGTTGTCATATACTGAAAATAAGGATGCCATTTAGGAAACTATTGCACTAATCTGGGTAAGAAGCAATAAAGGCATGAATTAAATGGTAGCTGGGAGAGGGGGACACGTGTAATGGATGTAACTGAGGGAGAAGTGACAAGACTTGGCAAGTGCCTGGATATGGGGGCTGAAGGGGAGAGGCTGCAAACAACAGAAAAGGGGAACACTGAAAGATGAGTTTGATGGGAAAGATGAGTTTCTTTTTAGGACATGGAGCATTTGAGACACTATTGAAACAGTCAGGAGGAGAGGTGCAGGAGACAGATGAGGATGCAGGACTGAAGTTCAGGATATTCATTAGGGCTAGACGTGTAGAATTGGGAATCATCTGCACCGAGATGATAATTGAAACCATCCAGGAGTTGATGAGATCACTGAGAGTGTGAAGAGAGCAAAGGATCTAGCACTGAGCCTTGGAGATACCCAAACCAAATGGGTGGGAAATCTATGGTGATCTGGCAAAAGAGTGAGAGAAGAAACAGTTATACATAAAGCAGGAGAATAAGATGGAATGGTGTCACTGAAGGCAAGAGACAAGAGTATCCAAGAAAAAGGGGTGGTCAGCAGTATGAAAGGCTGCAGAGAGGTTACTAGTCACCTACTCTTCCCCCAGACTTAGACAGAACTTTTTTTTTTAAATCAGACCTATGTTTCATCAATATATAGAGTTATCACTTCCCTTCCTCTACCAGATCTAACACAAATCAGCATCTAATCTTCAATTTATATCTTAACAGCATTGAGGTCAAGTGATTTGCCCTTGGTCACACAATTATTAACTTCCAGAACCAGAATTTGAAAGCAGGTCTTCTTACTCCAAGAAAGGCCTTCTGTGGCCCATGCCACCTCTCAAAGAGAAACCATTCAAAAGACAGATCTGACTGTCTGATGGTTCTGGCTGGGAATGGCTATGGGTATGTCTCACAAAAGCACCCACATCGGTTTGTGGTAATGAACTATGCTCATGAGTGTTGTGAATCCCTCTCTGCAGAGAAGAGGCCACAGTTCAGTGGAGAACCAACAGATGGCAGTATCAGTTGCATTGCAAAACAGCACCCAGAGCCCAGCTGGAGAAAGCAACCCACTAGATAATTTCAGCATTTCTGCCCAGAAGCTGCAGATGCCCCTGTCAGAGGGGGGAAAGATGGTCCATCAGACTCATAACCTTAAAAGCACGTGTTTTCTGATCTATATATAGGTGTCGTTTCCAACCAATAACTTGGGGAAACTGGGCATGTGTGCCCCTGTGGATATAAGGGAGAGTTTCTTGCAATATGGTACAGTGTAAAGAGAGCTAGATTTGAAGTCACAGGTCCTAGGTTCAAATCTTGGCACTGCCATTTACCTCCTCTGTGACCTTGGACAAATTCCTCTGCCTTTATGGACCTTAGTTTCCTGATTTGTAAAGGAAAAAGAAAAGTAGCTGACCTCTACAATCTCTAAACTGATTAATTTTGCTCTTCGGGTTACTTAAATGCCTTTACTTTAAAAATAATGTGTTCTCTAGAATGGTTTGAGCAAAGGGAAGGAAGGAAAGAAGCATTGATTAAGCACCTACTGTGCACCAGGCACTGTGCTAAATGCTTTACAAATATCTCCTTTGATCCTCATAACAACCCTGGGACGTAGGTGCTATTATTACCCCCATTTTACAGTTCAGGAAACTAAGGCAAACACAGATTAAACGACTCACCCAGGGTCACATAGCTAATATGTGTCTGAAACTAGTTTTGAGCTCAGGTCTTTCTGAATCCAGGCCCAACACCTTATCTACTACATTACAGGCTGTATCTCTACGAGACAGGACTGAACTTACTCTACGTACAAGCTGTCCTATTTTAAAATTACAATACCTCTTTTCACAAAACTAACTTTTTGAATCATATGTAAGCAGAATATAAAGGTCATAAAATGATTTCTCTAGACAGTTATTCCTTCCACATCAAAAAGGGGTGGGTGGGCAGCACCCCCACAATCTGGAAATCCATGTAAAAATTTTTGGCCCTCCTTTCACACCAAAGAGGAAGTCTGAATTTTTTTCTTTTTCTTTCATGCGATGTTTACAGTACCTCATTGTAAAATGTAGGTTTATATGATGTAATACTATACACATATTTTGTGCATCTCTGAGTTTCTAAACTTTTTCTGTGTTGTCTGCTGGCTTTTGAGTGACATCTGAAGCTTCCATAAAACTCCCCCAAAATTCCCATTTAATTTCTTAAGCTGACCTATGATATATCAAAACCTAGATGGAGAAAGTTGCAGTGCGGAAGGGATATCCATAGTGCCTAATGTTTAAGGAGAGAATTCTAGATAACCTCATGATTAGGAAAAGGAATTACTCAAAAAATGTGAAAATTTAAACAAGAGTAAAATCAGTCCAGGGCAACTAGATGACACAGGGTGATAGAGTGCTAGACCTGGAGCCAAGGAAGACTCATCTTTCAAGTTCAAATCTGGCCTCAGGCACTTACTAGCTATGTGACCCTGGGGAAGTCACTTAACTGTTTGCCTCAGTTTCTTCATCTGTAAAATGAGCTGGAGAAGGAAATGGCAAAGCGCTCCAGTATCTCTGTCAAGAAAACCCCAAATGCGGTCACAAAGAGTCAGATAAGATTCAACAAGACTAGTCCATCTTCTATGTGCTGATCATGTTTCATTTAGAATAAGAATGAAGTAGAGAGAAAAATTTTATTTTCATTCCCAAATACTGAATCCTTTTTAAAAAATATATATTTCATATTGTATTTAGGTAGAACAAAACATTTCCCTCACCCCCAACAATAATTTAAAGGTTAAGTTTTGAGAGAAAATAGTAATTAATAATCTAACAGTTGACAAGTAAGGCAGGGACTGTTGCAATTTTTTTTTTGTTATCTTGCAGTACCTAACACAGCACTTGTACATAGTAAGTGCTTCATCAATCAAGCATTTGCTAAATTCTTGTTAGGCACACAAAACAGCTGAAATCCTCAGAGGACTTACATCATAAAAGGAATAAATAGCAACAGATACAAGGTAGTCTTGGAAGGTGGGGAGGGAGAAGGTGCTAGCAGCTGGCACAACCAGAAAAGGCCTCTTACAGGAGTAAAGCCCTTGAGCTTACTTAATCTTGAAGAAAATCAGGAATTCCCAACAAGGGGAGGTAAGGTGGAAGTATATTCCTGGTGTGCCAGTGCAAAGGCAATTGTAGGAAAGGATCCTTTACAATGAGCCATTCTACCTTATTCCAATAACTTCTGAACAGGAGAAAAAAATGTCTTTCACAAAGGAGACATTTCTAAGTTCCCCCTTCTTCCCCACATTTGTCTCCTTTTCATCTTTGGGTCACAGAGAAGCAGGTGGTGGACTCCTCTGGAGGGCAGCTGGTCATTTCTCATATGGCCTGATGACACACACTTTTGTGCAGCTGGGGAAGAAAGCTCTGCAGGGCCTCCTGTCTGGGTGAACTCTGTCTAGTGACCTGGAACTGTAGGAGTTTTCCTGGCTTGCTTTGCACAGGTCAGGGAAGGAATGAAGGAGATATCATAGTTGGGCTATATCTGAACTATAATTGATGGTCAGAGGGGAAGGTGTTTTCCATTGCTACAGATTCTGGAGTTTCACTGAAGCGTCTCTCATCTGAAACTCATGCTAAGCCAGAAAAAGAAATGAAAATACAATAAGTCTTAACATATCTTCAACATTAAATATGTTCTCTGAACATTTCCAAAGTGTATTTCTAAATGCCCGGCAGTTCTCTGTTGCCAGCTCTGCAGAAGTCTAACAAAAAGAACAGCTTGGTATTCATCCTGCCCTCAGGTAACCTCCCAATCCTGACTGAAATAAGACTGTGGACACTGTACAAAATATTCTGTTTGCCTTTGATACTGTCTTTGATGGACTTGTACTGGATTCTCCTTCCTCACACTTGGAATAGTAGTAGGAAAGCAGTGCAGAGAAACAGTTGCAAGTTGCAGACCATCCAGACTCCAGCTCTATTTCCTGGTGCCAGATGCTGTTTTCAGGCCTATATTACTCAGTCACAGGATCAGATTAGTGAGGGAGGAAAATGCGTGTATAAAAGTTTTTGAAACCAGAAACATAAACTATCAACAACCATCTCAAAAAACAGTTCAAAATTCCTAATAATCAGAGCAATGCAAATCGAAATAATCCTAAGAGATCACCTCACACTCATCAAATTAGTAAGATGATAAAAACTCATCATGGACAGGGCTTTGAATGAACGGATAAATAAATAAAGCATTTGTTAAGTGTTTCCTCTGTGCCAGGCACTGGGGATACAAGAACAAATAAGTAGGACAGTCCCTGCTCTCAAGGAACTAACATTTTAGTAAGGGAAGAATGTATAGAGAGAGAACGGAGAAATAGTCGAGGAGGAATGTTTTGGAGAAATAAGAGAGAATGGTGATTGGAGTAACAGGGTAATTGAATGAGATGACCTTTCCAGGAATAGTAGTTCTGGTCTGATTATTGTTCAAAGAGCCAGAGTCAAAAAATGATATGGAGATGACTGGGATATTAGCAGGGTAGGCCTGCCTGAGACTGGACAAGATAAGGTGAAACACTCACCAATCAGAGCCCAAGGTCAAAGGAGTGTGACCATTTCTTCTAAAGTATATAGGGGCAGGAAAGCAGATGGCCTGGCATGCAGATGGCTCAGAAGTGGGATGATGGTCCTGAAACTGGACAAATGAATGAAATGCTATGGGAAAGGAGGCCCCCTAAATCACCACTGGTGTACCCATGAATTGATTCAAGCATTCTAAGAAATAACTTGGAATTATGAAAAAAAATAACTAAATTGTTTTTAAAGCTTTGACCCAGAGATCCCACTACTAGGACTATACTCCTAGGAGGCTGTAATGCTATTGAGAGTTAAAAATCTTTCCCACTCATTGATGGCCTGCCCATTGAGGGAAGCTTGATTATTAGGGAAGGCCCACACCTTTTGTTAATTTTCTACTGAAGCACTGGTTCTCTAGGATTGTGATGCCCTCTGGTTCTGAAAAGTGTATAAATACTCTGAGATGAGGTTTTACTTTGGAGCTTACTCACTGGAAGTGTTTGTTTGGCTAGATGAGACTCTGGGCAGCCTCTAAAGATTCCCCCAGCTTTGAAAACCCAAATGTTGGTACTTCTCTATATGGTAACTATGTATGTATGGTCAGAGAGTTGGATCTGTCTGTTGATTTGTGATGGATGTATTGCTTATAGTCAGATAGTTGGAAGTCCTGTCTATTGAGTATTATTTCTTTGTATTTGCTCTGAAGTTCAGGGTGTTGACTTTTTCCCCTTAACTAAATGAATGAATGATATATGTGCTTGACTAAAGTGATTGTTGACCCTTCAAAAGTTACCTTTCCTTTTGGAAAAGCAGATCAAAGGACTTGTGATAGCAGGCCATCATGGATGTATCAGGGTGCTTGCTTTTACAGAGGCTGAATAACTAACATTATTGTTAATACAAAAAGGCAAAAAAAAAAACCCTACATTTGCATAAATCTAGGTCTTCTCAATAAGTGATGGGTTGAGTTCAGTGCATAAAAGTGCAGAAAAACTCTTCAGATGACAAGTTGTTTCTTTCCCTTCTGTTTCATGTTTTAGGCCAATCCAGATATATTTCTTTCTTTCTCCTCCTCTCAATTAGCTTTTCATTTAATTCTGTTTGAGTAATGAGCCTTTATAAACTTCCCAAATATCAATAAAGTACAACATCTGCTTATTCAAAATTATTCTATCCTATTGAAGATAAGTACAAAGGATTCTTTATGATAGATGTTAAAACTATCCTAAGATATCAATGTGGCACAGTTTCTGTTTCTAACCACATGTAGGAAAAAAGTGAAATTCTGAAAAGATAAATACAAATAACCCCAGCGGGAAATAAAAGAGGGAGTTATATGTCTAAAGAAACCTATATGGATGCATAAAGAGCTCATTGACCAGCTGAGATTTTAAAAATAGATATATAAAAAAAGGAAAGAAGATAAACTAGGATGATGGCAAAAGATTGGCCGAGTCCTGTGAGAATATTGGGAATGTTAAAGAATGAACCGTGACTGGCTAGGAACAGTAAGGACAACAGAAATAGTGTGCCTTGTATGTGTTTATTTACATACTGTGTCCTTTATTAGACTGTGACCTCCTTGGAGCAAGAACTATTTTTGTCTTTCTGTCCCCATTGCGCTTAAGACAGTAGGTACCTAGGGCATAGTAAATACTTAATGCTTGTCAATTGACTGATTGATAATGCCTCTATGAAACATGATAGATAATGATGCTATCCAAACACAGACTAGTGAAATGGAAGCATTTATCATACACAAGATGAGAGATTCTTTCAGGAAAGAAAATGAAGAAAAATTCAAGTTGGAGGAAAGAGGAGAAAGCCCCTAGTTGCTGAGAAACATCTCTCTCCAGAGCTGGGCATTCTGGGACTGCATTCAACCCTCACTGTTCATGGTGAGAGCAAAATCTGTCATTTTTGTCATCATCTGGTTTCTATACCAAGAAATCCATTGCATCCAAAGCTGCTCCGTGAACACTGTCTTGAACTCCTACCTGTTGTGCTGATGAGTCAGCCTGGGGAGCTGAAGATCACATAGACTCATTTTGACCCTGAGCAGGAGGAGTCAGAATATGTGTTTAGGAAATGGGTGGTAAAAGTGCTTTCTGTTGATATAACTTTTTGTATAAAATACCTTGGATTCTATTTTAAATAAATGTCCCCTTTACTGGGGACAGAAAACAGGAGTGCATGAGCTGTGGTTTTTAAATAGATGATGGAGCTAAACCTGAATGTGGTTTGGAATGATATCTACAAAAATATTTGGGGCAACATCATTTGTAGTAACAAAAAGTTGGACACAAAATGTTCTGATCAATTGGGGAATGGCTGAAGAAATCATATTGTGTGAATCTAGCAGAATATTCCCATGCTATAAGGCAGGCCTGCACAACCTGCAGCCTGCCAAAAGATTTCGGGTAGCCCACAAAAAATGTAGAAGAAAACATTCTCTCCATTTTTCACAGCCTCCTGAAATCCTTTGGTGTGTCCACAGGTCTGCACGCTGGAGGTTATGCAGGCCTCCTGTAAGGAAAGATAAATGCAACAAATTCAGAAAAAGATGGGAAGACTCATGAAATCACACAAAGCAAAAAAAGCAGAGCAAAAAGAACAATATGCACAATGACTATCATGATGCAATGAAGGCAACCAATACAACTGGGGTTGAATACAATAGATAATATTAGTAACTATAAGTACTAATTACAAAAATTAGTCCTATTGGTACCAAAGATAAAGCACAAATCTCTCCTTTCTGCTAATAATAAAACACAATACAGAAAAGTAGCATTCCATTTAATGCAACCTTTACTAAGCCCTGCTAAGTATCAGGCATTGCCCTAGATACTGAAAACACCAATATAAGATGGGAATAGTCCCTGCTCAGGAGGAGATGACATTCTAGTGAGGGAAAATAATAAATATACTGATGAATAAATATGAAATGTAGAAAAGCAGAGAAACCTGGGAAGACTTGTATGGACGGATGCAGAGTGAAGTGAACAGACCTAGAAGAGTGATTTATACATCATAACGATGCCATAAAATCAAACAATTTAGAAGAATTTAGAACTCTGATCACTGTAATCAACAGCCCTAATAATTCTAGAAGACTGATGATGAAGCATGCTCCGCACCTCCCAACAGAGAAGTGGTAAGACTCAAGGTGCAAAATGAGACCTATGTTTTCTTGGATATGGCCAATAGAGGATTTGTTTTGCTTGACTATGCTTATTTGTGACAAAAGTCTTTTTTTCCCCCTTTTTTTTTTTTCCAGTGGTGGGGGTGGGAAGGTATATCACTGGATACTCTGCTCTCCTCACAGAGAAAGAGTACAGGCTAGAATTATACCTATCTGACCCCTTAAATATTGTTAGTCTTGGGGAAATAATCCTTAGGTTCAAGCTGACTTCTGGTTGAACATGCTGTCAGATGTGATGAAAGTGTCAAATGGTTTTTCTTCATTAAAAAAAATCTTTATTACAAGGAAAAACTTGCTGGATAAGGAAAGGGGTGTACACCTGGAAGTAGATGTAACATAAGAACAAAAGTGATCAATAAAATCTGTAAAAAAAAAAAAAAAGTAAAACAAAGCTACAATTTAGAAGATGATTTCTAAATTTCTAGGTTGCCTTGAGGACAGTAGGAAGAAAACCTTGAGGCATCAGTACAGAATAGTAAAGAGAGCACTGAATTTGCTCCTGGGTTCAAATTCTCCTCTGTCCCTACCAATGTGATTTTGGATAATCAATCAATAAGCATTTATTGTCTTGTGTTAGACACTGGTAATACAAAGACAAAAACAAAACAATTTTTCCCTCAAAGAGACTAGGGAAGTCTCTCTGAGTTTCGGGTTCCTGATCCATAAAATGAAAGAGTTGTAGTAGGTTTTCTCTAAGGTAGCTTCTAGTTCCAAAATCTTAAATTTCCACTGGCTTCTGTGTTACTAAACGCTATGAAAACCTCCTAAACTCATCACATCTAGGGACTCTTCTTTCCAAAAGATCACCAGCAATAGCATCTGACAAAATCACATCTCTATAATGAACCTTTCTTTTCTTGACCATCCAATTTAATTTGTCCTATGAAAGAGAAAAGGAGGAAAGGAGAGAAAAGAGTGACATGGATTTTCTCCACCTGCCAGAAAGACATCACAGCTCAACATACAATTCATGCCCCTCCGTTGTTTGATGGAGCTCTTGAGCAACCATCTCTCTTTGTGGCATCAAACAGTGAAAATAGCCTGGAAAATAAAAGAGCCTCAAACAGTTACAGCTCCAGTAATTACTGACCCTATTCCATCTAGCAGCTTTCATCTTCATGGTGCTTCACAGGAGATAATTAGACCCATAAGCATTTAACTCCCAAGTGTAACATGCCTCCACCTCCATAGCTGCTAGTCAGATGCACCAAGCAGATCTTAAAAGGAAAGGCACGAAGACAACATTCAGATAATTACAAGACAACCCTGTCCCTGAAAAGTCCTTTAGGCCAGTAAAAACCTCATCAACTACCTAACTGTCTTGGGAAATGTTACTAGAATTATGAAATATGATGAGGCTGATGTCATCCACCTATTGATGAAAAAAAAACAAACCACTGACTTTGGAGTCAGGAGGCTTGGATTTGAATCTCATCTCCAACACCTAATTGGACCTATGACTTAACATCTCTTAACATTTCCTCCTAGATAAAGTCCTTAGTTAGGAGTCTCTAAACAGAAGGTAGAAGTGGTCCAGTTTCCCAGCCATGCAGGGCTAGATTCAAACAGTGCAATAAGGTTTTCTCCCAATTCCCACAAGTAAAAAAAGTTTTCTCACAAGACAGAATTTGAACCAGATCCAAATAATAAGAATAATATAATAGTAATACAATTGGGCAGCTAGGTGGTGCAGTGGATAGAGCACCAGGCTTGGAGTTAGGAAAACTTAAATTCAAATATGGCCTTAGATACTTACTATGTGAAAGTCCCTTAACCCTGTCTGCCTCACTTTCCTCATCAGTAAAATGAGCTGGAGGAGGAAATGGCAAACTGAGGGGACTGAGGGGATTAGGATGGCAAGTGGTTAATTGTGGGAATTAAGTGAACCACATGAACTCCACATTGTGTCTCAGTTTTGGAGTTAGCTTAGTGTCTATTCAATTATTGGTGCTTCAAGTACTTACTTATTGTGTGATTCTGGACAAATCACCTTACCTTCTCTAAGCTTCAGTTTTCTCATCTATAAATGGGGATATTAATAACACCTCCTTTATAGGGTTGTTGTGCAGATAAAAAAAATTATATATATATTATGTAACTTAGATATATCATATACATAATTTAATATATGTATATACACATATATAGTGTTTGCCAATCTTAAAGTGTTATATAAATGCTAGATATTATTTTATTATTATTCTTGTAGATGGATGAACACCAGAAAACATCTTAAGAAAACTTAGAGAGAGTGGTTTGGTTCTCAACACCAAAACCCACTGGGCTACTCTTTCCTTGAGAACAGACTTTCCCAACAGAATATTACTGCCTGTTGCTTAAAAAAGTTTTTTGTTTCCCCCTTATTCATCTCAAAAAGAATAGTCTCTCACTTGTCCCAGTGCAAATAAAGGCACTGTTAGAAACACGCTTGACCCTGAGAGGTATCAAAGAAAATTTATTAAAGCAGAGTTCAGAGGAATTGAATGCCTTGGCCCAAAGCAGACTCCACCCTCTTCAGGAGGAAGGAGTACTGGACACAGACCCAAGAGCATTTTTATACTGTTAGTTCAGGACAGATCCTCCCATCAGAAGACAGATTGGTCTGTTCTCCATTAGGTGACCATCTGCTCTCCATGCCTCCTTGATATGTTTCCCCCTTAACATATGAATTGTGCCTAATTTTGTGCTATCTCTCCCACCTGGGCGGAGAAATTAACATACATGAGATTCATTAAGCAAGTGTAGTGAAGGAAAGCTTTCTCCCAGCTGTTCTTGGTCATTTTCCCCGACCACTTTAGGCTGGTTTCATACCTGCACCCCTTTATCAAGAACTTTGTGCCCTAGCTCTCCAGCGCTAGGGCCGCCTCTCGCTCTTCCAGCCCAAGCCAAAAGAGAAGGGGGTGTGTAAGGAGAAGTTTTCAGGAACGTGGCTCCTACCAAGCAAACTGCCCATCAATCCACCAGTGGTAAAGCCCCCAGGAAGCAGCTCGCTACAAAAGCCGCTGGCAAGAGTGCACCCTCCACTGGAGGGGTCAAGAAGCCTCATGGCTGCGGGCTGGGTACTGTGGCTCTCCGTGAGATCCCACGGTACCAGAAGTCCACCCAACTTCTGACTCGTGCGTGAACTTGCGGGGGACTCCAGAACAGATCTGGGCTGCCGGAGTGCAGCAGCTGGAGGCAAGTGAGGACAGCAGCCCATGTGCTCTCCACCCCACACGTGGCACCCTCGTGCCCAAAGCTATCCAGCTGGCACGCCGCGGACGTGGAGAACGGGCTGTAACTCCACTATGGTGGGAAGCATTCTTCATTCTCAAAACAGAAAAAAATCTCTTCTTCCTGTTATCGGTAGTTCTGAACGTTAGATATTTTTTCCCATGGGGTCCAAAGGTACCTAAGTATAGGATTGCGGATGGAAAAATAGGGGACAGAATCAGGTATTGGCAAGTGTTTTCCATTTTCATTTGTGTGTGAATTTTGAACATAAATGCGAGGACATAAAGCATTAATGCGGTCAAAAAAAATGTTTCCGTGAACAAGTTTCAACGATTCAACTTTATAACAATTACAAATAAACCTGTTAAATTTTTCTGGACAATGCCAGCATTTGGATTTTTTTAAAAAGTAAATTTCTTATTGATGGCAACGAAATGGTGTTGGTAGCATTTTTATCATATGGTAGATTCCATCTATTCACTATACTTTTCTAACTGAGTTGTCCTACATGCAAGTACATGTTTTTAATGGTGTCTGTCTTCTGCGCTGTTCCTGTAAGTTTGCTATTAAAATATATTAAACTAAAAAAAAAAAAAAACTTTGTGATTTTCTGAAGGCCACTGTTTGTCTCCTGATTGATTGAGTCCACCTGAAGTCTGCTAGTTTTCTTATTATCTGACTTATTCTCAGTGACTTCATTAACTAGTACCTGTAGAAACTCAACTCTTTGCTGCCTCTCACAACACCATCTATTAAGATACCCAAGACAATGGGGCTTTTCAAATATTCCATTTTTAGAACTCAGCAAAAAATAAAGTTCCCAAAGGCTACACAAAAGGAATTCCAACCGTGTGCCATATTCTAAAAACCAATGATTCCTTTACAAAACAAGTTGTAAACAGATGATAGTTGGTTCATAAACTTTTTTATTTCCCAATAAAGAGAAGCAGATACTGACTTAGGATCTTCCAATGCTCAAAAACTTGGAAGAATACCAAAGAAGATGAAGCTAGGGGTAGAAAAGTATGGCACCAAAGGATGGTCCAGGCAGACCCATGAGGATCACAGAGCCCTGCATGTTCTAGAATGATTGGTCAAATATCTGTCAAATGACTGTAAGGGGCTGGGAAATAGGGGTTCCATATTCTATCTGTGACCTTTGAGGCTTATTCTGGGATATAAGTGATGAAGCCCTACTGCTAAGACTTATTTGAGCCTCCCTTTGGTTCTAATTTTCCTTTACAACATAACGAACATAGAAATATGTTTAATATACATTGTACATGTATAACCAATATCAGATTGCATGTCATCTTGGGGAGGGAGGTTAGGAGGAAGGGGGAGGAAATTTAGAACTCAAACCTTATGGAAATGAATTTGAAAACTAAAAACAAATAAATAATTTTTAAAGGGGAAGAAAGACTTGTTTTAGCTTTGTACCCCTGGAACAGGAATCCCTCAGTAGAGAGAGAGAGTTCACTGAAATAACATATCATTCAAATCCAATAGTCCCTGGGACCTGCTTCTCTTCTACCACCTGCCATGTGACAATGACACACTGAAGCACAGATAAATTTAATCAGTATGTTTGTGTTAGACCATACACTGGGTGTGCAACAAGTAAAATCTGAAATAACTGAGTAAACAAATGTTTGAACTTCCAAACACACTGATTCATTAAGCAATATATTCCAATTGCAAAACAAATCGGCATCAGGTCTCTTTAGCTTGGCACTAGACCCTGAATACAGGGGAACGCAGACTTATGCATTGTTGTTGTTCAGTCATTTGAGTTGCATCTAATTCTTTGTGACCCCATTTGGGGTTTTCTTGGCAAAGATACTAGAGTGGTTTACCGTTTACTTCTCCAGTTCATTTTACAGATGAGGAAACTGAGGCAAACAGGGTTAAGTGACTTGCCCAGAGTCATACAGCTAGTAAGTGTCTGAGGCCAGATTTGAACTTTTATAAAGATGAGTCTTCCTGACTTCAAGTCTGCCACTCTATCCTCTGTGCCATCTAGCTTCCCCTTTTATGCCTTAAAAGAAAAAAATTAACAGGATACAAATCACAACACAAGGTTAGATAATCTGATTTCTAATTGGAGGAAAATTTAGGGGTTTTCTGAGTTGGGAAGGGGAGAGGGAACAGATGCAATTCCCTGAAATCAGAAAAAGAATTAAACAGTAACAGACTGACTAGTATGAAGCTAGTTTTCAGGTAAGATATATGGGGTGCTTGAGATGTATAATTGTGAGAAAACTCCTTGCATTAATCTTCATATCAGACTGAGTTTCTGGGCAGCATAATCTAGGTCCTTAGTTAAGTGTCTCTAAGTAGCAGGAGTTCAAATCTGGCCTCAGTCAGACACTTAGTAGCTGTGTGACCTGGGGCGAGTCACTTAATCCTGTTTGCCTCAACTTCCTTATCTTTAAAATGAGCTGGAAGAAGAAACAGCAAACCACTCCAGTATCTCTGCCAAGAAAACTCCAAATGGGGTCATGAGGAATCAGACATTACTAAAACAACTGAACATCAAGCAGCAGGTAGAGGTGGTCCTGCTTCCCAGCCACACAGGATTCAAAGAATGCAATAAAGGTTTTTTTCCCACAATTTCCATAAATAAATAAAGTTTTCTCAGAAGACAGAAATTGGTCTAGATCCATAATTGAATAGAAAGGGAACTGAGCTAGCTGCAGAATTGAGTCATACAGTCAGTGTGGTTCACTAGATTCCCACAATTCCCTCAGGTGGACTTCTCTTCTTTTTCAGGGAGATTCTAAATCCCCCACAGCAAGGAGTAACTACCATCTGAAATAAGTTGGAACATGAAGGAGTGACTACAGAAGGTTCTTTTCTCCCTAGGACTTACTCTTTCTAACATCTCTTTTTCCATAGTTCCTACAAAAGACAGCTTCAGGTTTTCTTAAGGCAGTGAAATAATTATGGAATTGTTTACAAAATACAAGGTCAAAAGGCTCCATAAAAGGAAGAAATACCCACACAGAATCTACCAAACCAATGGCTCTTTCATAAAAACATTCTGGATGATTTTGCACTATTTGTATAAGGAATGTTATTGAAGTTCATTCCTCTGTAATTGTTTTGCTGTTAGCAAGGAAAACAGTTCTTTTCTCTGTTACCCACTAAAGGCTGTATGGTCATTAAAAAAAAAAGAATGATGCCCCACTGGTAGCTGTGGATGCCATGAATATCACTGCCAAAGTCAGTGTTTTGTAAACATGTGAGAACGCAGCTGTGACAGAGAGTTCTGTTCTCCTTGGTCAACAAGAACTCATTCAAAGCTGAAACAGAACTTATCACAAATGGAGCTTTTTATATGAAGGCAACTCATCCATATAACTGCTTTCTCACTGAGCAATTAATATGTGGATATATCTATATCTACATATATCAGTCTAGTTCTTTGTATATGGAAATATTTGCATTTATTGATGATAGTTAAAGTTCAAAAAAACATTAAAAATAATAATAAATAATAACTGAATAAGTAACAAAAAGGATAAAGAAGAGCTGCAAAACTTACTCAGGAAGCCTAAACCCATGATGCCCAGTGTGGCAGAAATGTACATTTTATCCTCAGCAAATTTAGGTCCTTCCCAGAGATAAATTATGTCACTCACATCACAGTTCCCTGAGGTGCCTCATGTACCTCCTCAGAGACATGTCACAAGGGCACTGGTAGTATTTTTCCATTTTACCATTCTTTGGGGTAAAAATACATGTAGGCTACATTGCCTACTTCAGCAAAAGATGTGTCCCATATATCGCCACACAGATCTGCTCTCCATGGTGCTTGCAACCTGCTTCAGAGTGCTGGGAACGAAGGCTCTGATCTGGCTATGGAGATTATGACTATAATTTCAGGGCCAGCAATCATTCAATCAGTTGACAAGCATTAAACACCCATTATGTGCCTGGAACTATACTAAGCACTAGGAACAGAAAGACAAAAATCAATTTCTGCCCTCTAACAGAGTAGAGACAGCATGTGTGTGTGTGGATCCATATACATACACATGTCCACATATATACAAACACATGCACATGTACAAATGCATATATATTATACATAATAAATGTAAGTTAAGTTTAGGGAGCAAGTGTACTAGCAGTTGTGGGGAATTGGGAGAGGCTTCATGAAGAAAGCATGCTTTGAGTTAAGTTTTGTAAGAAATCAGAGATTCCAAGAGTCAGAGACAAGGAGGGAGGACATTCCAGTGCAAAGACACAGAGATGGGAAGGGGATTGTCATGTATATGCTGAACAGTGCATAGGTCAGCATGGTTAAATTGAAAAGGGCAAAGAGGGGAGTAATGTCTAAGAAAACCAAAAAGGTAGAAAGGTGTCAGGTTTTGGAGAGATTTAAATGCCAAAGAAAGGGGTTAATATTTAATCCTAGAGGTAATAAAGAGTCAGTGGAGCTTATTGAGAAGGAAGGTGTGCTATGATCAGATCTGTGCTTTAGAAAGAGCTGGATGACTGACTTCAAGGCTGTAAACCTTTGTGACTAGAAGGATGCTTTTGTCCTCAATAGAAATAGAGAAGTTTAGAGGATTCATTGGTTGTACCAAGGCAGTAGTTGAGTTCATACTCAACAGCAGTTGAATATGCCAGTTCCTTAGGAGTTTATAAGCCCAAGATGTACAACAGATCAGAATCAGTTCAAAGAAGGGCTGGCCGAATCCATCCAGGATGCTGGATATCTTGCTGGATCCTAAAGGGGATTGATGATTCCATCCAGAGAGCTGACATACTGTTGGCATGCACCCATAAGTTTACCTTTATCATGATTCATCTCTGTTTCTAGCTGGGCCTGCTCCAGATCTGGAGGACCTCCCCACAGCCCTCCATCAGCTCCACTGCCTCAAACACAGAGGAGCTTCATCACCCTCGTCACCAACCCTGAATCATATTAGCTGAACAAATCCAAGAAGTCACAAAAAGTCTGTGCTTCTGTTGTGAGTTTTCTAGCCATTCCTCTGCTAATAAGCAAAGAGGTTTATAGGTAATGAGGAGCAAGTAAGGTGGAGAGAGAGACAGAAAAAAGAGAGACAGAGAGACAAAGAGAGAGACAGAGAGAAAGAGGAGACAAAGAGAGAGACAGAGAGACAGAGACAGAGAGAGCCATAGATGGGACTTCACCTTTCCAAGGAAGAATTCCCTAGCAATTAGAATTACCCCAGGGTAGAGTGAACTTCCAAAGAAAACAGCTGATTTCTTCTCACTGGAGCTCTTCAAGAAATTGCTAGATGTCTAGTTGTCAGGGGGAAAGCTGTAGATAGAAGAAAGTCATACTCAAGAATGGGTTGACAGAGTTGGTCTTTGAGGTCCCCATCAGCTCCAAAATTCTGTGATGCTGTGACAACAAAATCAACAATTGATGCAATAGCATGATATAGCAGCCAAAAACTAATGTGATCTAATTCTTCATAAAGGAAGGTAGGTGATAGTTATGTTGTACTTTGCCTAAGTCCAGAGTATTATCTTGAGTTCCAGGCACCATATTCTAGAGACAATGCTTATAAACTGGAGAGTTCCAGAGAAGGGCAACCAGAATAGTAAAAGTCCTCAAGATCATACAATATAAGTGTTGGTTGAAAAAACTAGGGATGTTTATCTTGAATAAGAGAGGACTTAGTAGGATTGTGATATGTGTCTTCAACTTAGAACTCCAGTTTTCTTATTTTTTACTCCTCCCCATGTATTCCTGAATTCAGTGACTCAGGCCTTCTTGCTATCCCTCCTACATGACAATCCATCTCCTGACTCTTTATTTTCACTGATGGTCTTCCATATCTGGAACTCTCTCCCTCATCATCTCTGCCTACTGGCTTCCACGGCTTCCTGCAGGTCTCAACAAAAATCCCATCTGCAAAAAACTTTTCTCAGTAATCTTTAACGTTAGTGTCTTCCTTCCAAGATTATCTCCAATCTGTCCTTTCTATACATTGTTTGCATACTGTCTCCACCCATTAGACTGTGAGCTCCTAGTGACGGTCCTTTTTGCCTTTCTTTGTAGCCTCAGTATTTAGCATAGTGCCTGTCACTGAATAGGCACTGAGTAAATGCATGTTGACTTGACTTCAAGTTTTCAAGAACTGTCATGTGTAAGAAACATGAGACTAATTTTGCATAGTCCTGAAAGGCAAAGTTAGGAAGATGTGAAGTCTTGCTTATCCCTTGCCATTTCAGAGTATACTACTTTGATTATTCAGTCTATGAAAATATCCTACTAAGCCTACTTTTCTGTATTGCTGCAAAAGTATCAAATTCTCTACTGCAGATTCCATCCCCAATTACAACTTTTCTGGTCGATAGCCTCCGATGTATTGATTGAACAGCAAACATCCAACAATTTAGAATCGTAGCTGGAAGCTTACAGGCCATCTAGTTCATTTTATAGATAAGGAAACTGAAGCCTAGGGAGGTAATTACTTATGCAAGGTCACACTGGCACTGTCAAATACAGGATCTGAATACAAGATCTCCAGTGGCATAGTTGTATAGACTGCAAAAGGGGTCCACGTCAGAAAATGGGTTAAGAATCCCTGAAGTGAGAAATTCCACAAGCAAGAAAGACATCCAAAAAGTCATGTGGAGATCATCAACATTTCCTTCCCACTCAGCCCTGGCTGTCAGTATTTGGGTTTGTTCAGTGGGACTAAGAGGTGGGGAGCAGAAGGAGGAGCTCTGGGAAGGGGGAAGCTTGAATAAAGCCTAGCCACACAAAGGATGGGACAGCACATAAACTGGCAGCCCTGCTGCCCCCCGAGGGGTGGGCGCTGCTGGCTCCTACAGGGCCAGCACCAGCACCAGCACCAGCACCAGCACGCCAGCGCGGGGAGCCTTCCTTGACCGCTGGGAGAGCCAGTGGACAGGAAGATTTCTGACCGAGCTGACCAATCCCCAGGGACGGGGAGGGATCCTTGCTGATGCTGCACCCCCAAAACCCAGAAGGAGGGCAGAAGGAAGAGGACAGTTTGCTATTCCCCAAAGCCTCCACAAAGGGAACAAACACTGAAGTCGGAAATGTGCAGAGGTAATCTTCCTTACGACAGGGTCCACCCAAGTAGTTAAATCCAGGGCAGAGCTTTAAAGCCAAGGAATCCAAGGGATCAGAGGGAGGATGAAGGGGGCATCTTTTTCTCTGACTCAAGCCACTAGGGGGTGCTACAGTGCAAAAAAAAAAATCTTCGCTAAGGCGAGAACGCTACTTGCTAACCTTGTCCTAAGGGGCCGCCGTAGGAACTCTCCCTGGGAAATGAACGGTGGTTCTGAGATCTCGCGAGGAAAGCAGAGCGTTCCCGCCCCTCACCTTCCACATCACCGCAGCTTCGCTTCTCCGGTTTCCTCAATTACCTTTCTCCCTCCACTTCCTTCTTCCCTCCGGCGCCCGGGAGGTGGCGCTGTCCCCGGCGCCGCCGCTACCGCCAGCACCACTGCTACCACCACCGCAGTGATTTCCCGTCGGGCAGTGCGGCGCCGGCCTCCGGAGCCAGCGAGTGCCACGTCCTAAGTGAGGCCTGGGCCTTGCGCGGGGCCGGGAGGTGGGGAGCTGCGCTGAGCAGGGGCCGGTGACCCTCGTCCTGGGCCTGCCGCCGCCATGGGCTCTTCGCAGAGCGTCGAGATCCCCGGCGGAGGCACCGAAGGCTACCACGTCCTGCGGGTAAGGCTGCGGCCCGGGGCCCGGAGCTACGCGGGAGGGTCGGGGTCGGGGTCGGGGTTGGGGTCGGGTGGGAGCCGGGTCGGAGCGTGCTGAGCGGGGAAGGAGCGCAGACACACCCACTCTTCTCGGGGGAACGCGGGTACGAGGAGGCGGAGGAGGCCCCCAGCTCGGCTCGTCGGTGGAGAGCCGCCTCCCTGCCTCCCGCGTCCAGGGTCGGGCTGGAGAGGAGGCAGCCCCTCGCACCCCCCGGGACGCCGGACCTTCTCCTCCCCGCTCTCGGCCAAAGGCTGCATCTTTCCCCGCTCCTCGGGCTTCCAGGAAGGGAAAAGAAGTGTGCAGAGCACTCGGCCAGGCACGATGATGGAGAAACATAGACTCCGGCCGCACGCCCCCCGGGTGGGCCATCAGCCCGTGTGTCCGAGGAAAGGAAGGCCGGAGTCCGCTCGTTGTGGCATCGCAGGGTGCTGAAAGAGAGCCAGGTGGTCCGGCACGGGCTCGCCTGTGAACGTGTGCTGCCCCCCATCAACTTAGCTCCCGTGACTCCTGGTTCTTTCTCCTCCGTTCCCTTAAAAAGGCTGTCAGGACATGCTGCCCCCTTCTCCCCCACCCCCCCTTCCAGACTTGGTGCACCTTAGCTCTTCTCCCCTTGGCTTTTAAAGCCTTGGTGACTGCTGCTCCCTCCTCCCAGACTTCTGGCCACCCTCCGCAGTCTAGTGACACTCACTGGCTTCCTCTGCTGCCCACACTCCACTCCCACCCCGACCACGTCTCTGCCTTTTACATTCCCTGGCTTCCTCCTGGTATCCGCTCAAGTCCTCCCTCCTGCAAGAAGCCTTTCCCAACACGCCTTAATCTTAGTGCCTTCCCCCGGAGCTGTCCCTTTTTATCCTGTACACATACACCTTGTTTGTATACAGTTGTTTGCATGTTGTCTTTCCGGTTAGACTTGAGAGCAGGGAATTATTCTTGCCTTTCTTTGTATCCCCCAGTACTTAGCACACCTCCGTGCAGGAGGCACTTAATAAATATTGACTGGCTGAACCTTTCCTCCTATTCCTTGAAACCCAGAATTCTCTTGGAGGGTAAAGATTTTGATCCATAAGTAATGAATGCTGTAACTTATTAGAGCCTATTTCATGGATCTTCATAAATAAATAAAGATTATTTTAATTGTCATAGAACCCAGAGAAACTTCGCAGTTACAGTCCAGTATTGGCATAAAAAAAGGCAACTGTGGTGTGGATGGTAAGCTAGCCTTGGACTCAGCAAGATTTGGTGAGCCTCTTGAGATAATTAGCTCTGTAACTTTTAGGGCAATGACTTAAGGACCCAAGAATCTAAGACTAAGTTACAGACATGCTTCTGAGTCCCCTACATCAAGAAGAAAAGGTGATCTGAATAAGAAAATGGAACCAGAAAGGATTGCTTATCCACAACTGAATGACATTTTAGATTTTATACAAGAAAAGCTAAACAGGTAGAATACTACTCTTTAAGACTAGGAGATAACCTTTGGAGACACTTAGAACCATAAAACCACATGGAGTGACAGTAGGGTCAGTGGTGACATAATGGGCATCAGCAGTGGTTTCTAGGCTGCAGTGCCATTCAGAAAGATGACAGAGCCTTACTTGTGCCGTTACTAGGCTAGGCTAGGACTTGGGTCATTAGACCTATTAGGTAGCAGTATTTTCACTCTGACAAAGGGCACAGAAATCACCGGATGTATTTAACAGTACATCTTCTTTTCTACTACTTCATTCCATTCCCCACCTGGAGCACACCAATTCTTTGTATTGTATACTCATTATCCTCCAGGTAGCTCTTGACTCCTAGAGTTCCTTACTGACCAGGAGTAAGAGGTAAAGTTGTAGGGAAAGGAGGGTTACCTGTTAGCACCTAGAGTCAGATTTATAGCTAAGCTAGAAAGTCAGTAAGCATTTATGAAGTGCATGCTATGTTCCAAGCATTCTGTTAAGTGTTGAGGATTAGTCATCCAGTCCAACCCCCTAATGTTATAGATGAGAAGGTTCTGGCCCAGAAAGGTTAAGTCGCTTGTCCAAGGTCATATGTTTAGAAGTCATGGGATTAATAATGATAACTAACATTTATATAGTGCTTCTATGTGTAAAGCACTTTATAATTGTTGTCTCCTTTGGTCCTCATGACAATCCTGGGAGGATGATGCTATTGTTACCCCCATTTTACAGACAGGGAAACTGAAGGAGAGATTAAGTGACTTGGCTAGGGTCACACTACTTACAAGTGTCAGAATTTGAATATGAATTTAGGTCTGAACCCCCTAGCTGCCAAAATTAGAAAACCACTTCTTCTGATTTTATGAACTTTGTCCAAGAATCTGCCTTTTCTTCATCTAGAATGACCACATGGTTAACACAATGATTGAGTGTGTCCTAGGACTCTCTAATCCTGGAGAATTCATTTATTTACTTTGTATTTACTTTTCTGTGTTTGTGTTCACCACCTCCTCTCCCATCATTAGTATGCAAGTTCCTTGAGGACCAGGATTTCTTTTTTTTTTAATCTTTATATTCTCAGCTACTAGCATGGTACATGGTAGGTACTTAGTACATGATAGATGAATGAATAAATGCCACAGACCCTGAGGTGCTCAGACAAATTAATGCTGAGTAAGAATTCTGACAGTGTAGGAAGAAGAGAACACTATGTATATATATCAATGGAAATATTATGTTGAACAGAGTCTTAGGTACAAGAACAATGATTTCTGTTGCATACTATTTTCAGGTATAAATTAAGTTTTAATTATTTTCTCATAGTGATGCCAAGAAACAATATCTGTATTATGGGTAGATATAAATATTAGTGATGGAAACTGTTTTATTTTCTATCCAAGGCAGTGTGAAATGGGCAAGTTGATTAACTTTTTTTTTTTTTTTAAATCTCTTGGGGGGGTGAGTAACACTCAGGGTTAAGTGACTTGCCCAGGGTCCTTTAGCTAGTAAGTGTCTGAGGCTGGATTTGAACTCAGGTCTTCCTGACTCTTAAGAGAGGCACTCTATCCAGTGTACTACCTAGCTTCCCTAAGTTGATTATTCTGAGTCAGTTCCAAAAGTCTTCCAAAGTAAGACTTTTTCCTACCTGACGATTTTCCACATCTAAAAAGTCACAGACCACACCCAAAAAGAGAGATACAGACAAATACTTTATGAAAATGCTCATTATTTTTAATAATGAGGCATAATTATTACAGAAAGATGAGGAAGAATGATTTATTTAGTAGATGGTGTACAAAGTGTTACAATTGAAATGATAGTATAGCTTAGGAGACCCTGGCCCTGCCAGTGACTTTGAGCAGTTTCCTTATTCTCACTTCCTTGCTTTTCCCATCTGTAAAGTAATACTAAATTGATATGAGTACTAATTTCTCTTTGTTAGATTTCTTTCTTCCTTTAGGTTCAAGTTGTCTAGATATTTTTACCTTGCATGTTCATTCTAAACATCTCAGGAAAGTAGTTAGAAGGCAGGCATAGTTAGATATCTCTACATTCTGAGATAACGGCAGGAAATAGACTAATTTTTCTTGAATTTACCCAGAAGGTCAGTAGTTTAGGCATGAATAAAATTCAGGTCTTTTGAGTGCTTTACTTTATTGTTTCATTCTGAGGAGGTGCAAACTAATGACTGTAAAATAATGTATAGAAATTCCTGCTATCAGTTATCAGTTGCTATATAATAGTATATTTCCTATTCAATTCTATTTAGCATATAAACCATAATAGACAAAATTATGATGTTCAGTCACCTTTTTTTCTAGAATGACCTGATTATAAGGGTACATGTCTTTAATAAATGTGATTTTGGTCACATCTTGATTGGCAATAAAAATGAATGGTTCCAACACTAATTATAGTGACACATTTTTCCATTACTGTTTTTTATTATTTTATAATGCCTGTAATCACATCTCCTGAATTTTCCTATTTGCATTGTTGATCCTTCTGCATTGTTCTGCTTTAAAAATCAAGAGGGGGTATGCTGATTCTGGTAGTAAAACTCAAAAACATGACATCTTTTTCATGATAGCATCTTACTAGACCCAGAACACCATATACATAGCTATTTACATGTACATTGCTCTTTCAGGTCAGGTATGTATTTTGGAAACCTTCCACGTCCTGTCTTTCACAAAACTGCCAAAATAACCATCAGAAGCTAACTCTAAGAGGAATACTTTTTAGTGCATCCTTTTAGTAACTTTGATTGTGTAACTTTTTTTAGTGTAAAACCCCAATCTTTATTTACATGAAATATGCCTTTCAGAAGTGACTCAATACTTATTACAAGTCAATTTCAATAGAATTTTAAATCTTTGTTGATTTTTTTTTTTATGTTGTGAAGGATTCTTGAAGTATAGCATTATCTCTCCCTTCCACTATATGGTCCAGACTATAATATTGTCTCATATGCCTTGTCTGCATAGTTGATGTGTAGTATTTTACTGTGTTCCTTGACATTAACCTATTTTGGGTAGAAGACCCTTTATGACAGAACTACTTGGAACAATATGTTAAAATGAGAGAGTTGCTAGAATTTGGTTTCTTCATAAATTCTTCAGATTCTTCATAAATTTGCAAATGAAAGGAAATGTTTTGAACTCAGTGACCTATAATTAGTGATATTTGGAGGTTACCATAAACTATTATTATTGGTTTGATTTCATGCTAATTTTACTCTTGCCTCTACTGCCTCCCATGCAAAGGCATAACTAAAGCAAATTAAAGTTGATTTTGTTTCAAGAATTTCACAATGCTATTAGAACCCAGGGATACTTTTGGACATTCCAAAACCAGTCTTGGCAGTCTTAGCAAGCAACAAGCATTTATTAAGCACCCGGTATGTGCTGGGAACTGTGCTGGACATTAAGATAACATATTCTCTGCTTTCAAGGAGCTTATGTTCTATCAAGAGAGACAAACTGTACAAGTATATAACATACATATAACAAGTATACATATAACAAGAATATAAGCCAAATAAGTACTAGGTAGGTTTGGGAAGGAAGGCCCTACTAGCAGAGGTGAAGAGGGAGTACATTCCAGGCATGACGGATATGTGCTGAGGCTCGTAGGTGGGAAATAGTGCTGTGTGTGAGAGGCATGTAAGAAGTCAGATCTTAGAGTATGCGAAGTGGAGTCATGTATGATGAAACAGGATTTCGTATTTGATTCTAGAAGCAACAGGGAGCCACTGGAGTTTATTGAGTAGGGGAGTAACATGGTCAGATTATGTCTTTAGGAAAATCATTTTAGCAGCTATTTGGCACTTGGACTGCAGTAGGGAAATGTTTGAGGCAGCAAGAAGCTGTTACATGCAGGTAAGAGATGATAAGAACCTGCTCTAAAGTAGTTACCATGTGAACAGTGAGAAGAGGCTGGAGTTGAGAGAAGCTGTGGAAGTAGGAATGGCAAGATGTGGCAATTGTTTGATATGTCAGGGAGGGAGAGTGAGGAGTTGAGATAATGCCAGGATTAAAAACCTGAGAGACTGAAAGGATTCAGACAGAAATAGGCAAGTTGGAAAGAGAACTGGGGTGGGGGGAGTAATTAGTACTGTTTGGGCACATTGGGATGTCTGTGGTTTTAAATTAGTTTTAAATGTCAGATAGGAAGTTGGTGATGGAGCTTAGGAGATTGAGGTGTGTGTGTGTGTGTGTGTGTGTGTGTGTGTAGAGGGAGAGAGATCATATGTGATAGTCATGGATGGTACAGAAAAACGGGAGGTGTCATGGACACCATCCCCGTTCCTCAAGTTCCTGGATTTTTATTTGTGATTATGCTTTTAGAAGTTTGAGTGGGTTTGTAGAAATTAAAGTGTTTTGAGAAGGAAGTTCTTGACATGAACTGTAGTTACTACAGCTTGGTTAACTACTTTGCGTTTTGGGGTACATATGGCAGATAATCAGGTATTTTGTTGCTTATTAATGGAAGAAAATTATAACCAAATCCATGAAGCCTGACTACAATGTGGTCTAAATTTCAAACAGGTATGTAACCATTGTTTCCCCTCATTTAGTAAATACACATGTTTTGAATTATCTTTCAAAGACAGAAATCGGAATATTTCAGTTTGTTGAAAGTTTGGAATCTTGTGCTTTTTAACCTTAGAGCTACTTCAGATTATTTTATGCATATTAGTCAAAGTCATTCTATGTAAACCTTTATCATCCAATCATATGAGGACCTTCTCAAAACTCAAATAGTTTCTGAAGATTTAAAGTTATTGAATCTTTTGGTAAACACTTAATCACTATTCAGTCATTTTATGTAACTAAAGCTTAGAGGTGTGAGGTTTCTACAATAAGCTGATAATTGAGACGTTTCAAGCAGCATAACAAATGTTTAATCAGGAAAAGTAGACTTGGTAAAGCTGACACTTCTTTATTCTAGTTGGGCATACCAAATTAAATTATCATAAATATTCTGCTAATGTCCCTCATACTTTCTCTGGTCTGTGACCACATGCTGTTATGTAATTAGGAAGATAATGTATAGGTCATGCCTTATCAATGATCAATAAGTTAGCTATGTGATCTTGAATGTACTTTATATGCATTTTGAATTTTATTTAAAGGAGTTTATTATTATCACAAAAAAGTATTCCCTTAAACAGACCAATTTAGGAAGAGGCTGGTGCTGGGAATTGTGTTAAAAATGGCATACTAATGATCAAGAATATCAAAAGAATGGGGATAAGAATTCACTATTTGGTTAAAAAAAAGTTGGGAAAGCAGTCTGGCAGAAACTAACTATATACTGATATCTTGCACCAGATACATGATCTAAACATAAAGGGAGATATCACAAGTAAATTAGAAGAACATGGAACATATTACCTATCAGATTTATGGATAGGAGAGGAATTTATGAACAAACAAGAGATTGAGAGTATTGTGAGATATAAAATGGATAGTTTTGGTTACATTAAATTAAAAAAGGTTTTGTACAAATAAAACCAGCATAGCCAAGATCATAAGGAAAGTAGAAAATTTAGGGGAAATGTTTATAGACAGTTTTTTGGATAAAGGCCTCAGATCTCAATATTTCAGAGGACTTTGCCATATTTATAAGAATAAGATCCATACCCCAGGTGACAAATGGTCAAAGGATACAAACAGGCAGTTTTTGGAAGAAGATGTCAAAGATTATATATCACTGTACAAGGTGTGGTATATGTTGTTAATGGAATATTACTGTGCTAAAAGCAGACTGATTCCAGAAAAACCTGGAAAGACCTACATGAACTAATGCAAAGTGAAGTGAGCAGATTGAGGACAGCACACTGTACACAGTAACAGCAGTACAGCTGTAACAATGACCAACTGTGAATGGCTTAGTTATTCTCAGCCACATAATAATATAAGACAGTTCCAAAGGACTCTTGATGAAAATGATATCCACCTCCAGAGAAAGAAGTTGATGGAGACTGAATGCAGATTGAAACATACTCTTTTTTCACTTCGTTTTTTCCGTTATTCTTTTTCCTTTGGGTCTGTGTCTTTTACAACATGAGTAATATGGTAATATGTTTTGTGTGATTACACATGTATAATGTATATCTGCTTACCATCTCATGGAGGGGTGAGGTGAGGAAGAGAGAGAAAATTTGGAACTCAAAATTTTTTAAAGATGAATGTAAAAATTATCTTTATATGTAATTGAGGGAAAATAAATTATTTTTGAAAGCTATATATAGTCATGAAAAATGCTTTAAATCATTATTGATTAGAGAAATGCAAATTGCAGCTTTGGGATACTATCCCACACCTTGGCTAAAATGTTAGAAGTGGAAAATAACAAATGGTGGAGAGGATGTGGAAAAACTGGAATACAAGACAGTGTTGGTGGAAATATTAACTCATACAGCCACTTTGGATAGCAACCTGGATTTATGCCCAGAGAGTTATAAAACTGTGTATACCCATTGATCCAGCAATATCTCCATCAGGTCTGTTTCCCAAGATGATCAGGAAAAAGGAAAGGAACCTAAATGTTCCAAATACTTATAGCAGCTCTCTTTGTGTTGGCAAAGAACAGGAAATTAAGGGGATGCCCATCAGTTGGGGAGTAGTTGAATAAGTTGTGGTATATGATTGTGAAGGAATATATGTATGTATATATATACATATACATACGTGTGTGTGTGTGCACGAAATGATCAGGTTGATTTTAGGAAAATGTGGAAAGACCTGCATGAAATAATGCAAAGTGAAACTAGCAGAACCAAGAGAACATTATATACAGTAACAGCAGTATTGTTCGAAGAGTAACTGTACAGTAAACAACTAAGCTATTCTGAATAATAGGAATATTCATATCAACTACAAATTACTTAGAAAGGAAGATGCTATCCACTTCCAGAGAAAGAACTGACAAATGGAAGTATGTATTGTATGGTTTCATATATCTCTATGTGTTGAATGGTGGCCTTCTTTAGTGTGGGGCTGGGAGGGAGGAAGACAGCTCAGAACTCAAAATGTAATCAAATAAATATTTTGAAAATAGTGACTTATTAAAAACTCACAATTTTCTTTTTTAAAAAATATGTTATTGATCTTCATTTTTTTTTAACATCACCATCATTTCTCCCCAATGACCACCCCCCTACCCAGTTAACTTTCTCATAATAAATAAGTATAGTCAAGCAAAACAAATCAATACATTGGCCTTATCTGAAAATTATATACCTACTTTTGCACCTCTACTCTGGTGGTGTCATTCAAACAGAAACAAGGCCATTAAACCATACTTACAGATCCCTGCAGCAGCATATTGACTTAGAAAACCACATATTAATATTATGTCTGCTTTATTTTTTTTAAAATTTTGTTAAATATTTCCAAGTTACATTTTAATCTGGTTCATGCTGCACTCCAGGAGTGTTGCCCCAATGGACCTAGTGTTTGATACTTCTGCTTTCCTAGTCTTGTTACCTCCTCTTGAAATGGGAGAAACATGCTTCACCATCAGTTATCTATTGAAACAGTGATTGGTCACTGCATTGGTCAGAGTTCTAAAATCTTTCGCTATTGTTTTCTTTTGTTATTATGGTCATTGTATAAATTGTTTTCCTGATTCTGCTCACTTTTTTCTGTTCATTTAAGCCTTCCCAAGGGTCTATAAATTTCTTATATTTGTCATTTTTTACAGCAGAGTATTCTGTTACATTCATATACCCTAATTTGTTCAGCTATTCCCAAATCAATGCTTCTTGTTTGTTTGTTTTTTTAATATTACAAAAAGTACTGCTATAAATATTGTTTTGTATATGGACCTTTCCCTCTGTCTTTGAACACCTTGGTATATTTTCCTACTAGTGCTAGAGTTTTTAGCAGGGCTTTTCTTTGGTCTGTTTACAAATTGTTTTCCATAATCCATTACAATTTTCTTAAGAACAGAGCTAGTTGTTTAAGAAAAATGCTATTGCCAGGCATCATGACACACACCTGTAATCCCAGTTATCAGGGAGGGTGAGGCTGACAGATCTCTTGAGTTCAGAGGTTCAGAGTTGGAGTGGGGTAAGCTGAGTAGTTGTCCATACCAAACCTGGCATAAGTAGAGCAAGCCCCCTAGGAGAGGGACACTTAGTTTTTTAAGGAGATAATTAAGTCAGGTTAGAAAAGAAGCAAGTCAAAACTCCTATGCCAGTCAGTAGTAGGATCAGGTCAGTGAGCAACCCCTTGTACTTCCAGTCTGGGAGAGAAGGGGAGCCTCCCTTTTAAAAAGAAAGAAAAAGAGACACGTCAGCACAAGTCAGTCCATTTAATTGGTTTTAAGTTACTGCCAGAGTTTAAGTTTAAGTTACTGTAATGTGGTTTAACCATTCTTTAGGATCTGGATGCCATGTATAATATAAGGTATAAGCTGTAAGCACATGACTTATTTTTTTTAACAAACCTGCCAGAATTTATATATCCAAATGAGTTCCGTCCCGTTCAGATTGACCATTATTAAGAAAATGTATACTTGTTCTTATGATGCTGCAGTTGCACAGACAGGTTCAGGACTTAGCTTTTTTGGATACCCTTCAGAGCCTGTGGCATATTCTTTTGAATATCTTTGGTGGTGTAAAAAAAAAAAAAATTAGTGGATTTATTTCTAGAACAACCAAAAGTTATTTGGAGTCAAATATTATTGGTAACAAGTTGGGAAATACAGCCATTTTGTGGTCCTTAAGTAGCGAGTCAGTTTTCACATGGGCCTTGTAAGCTGGTTCTGAGGTTCCAAAACTATTTTAAGCATAATTAGAATAAGGTGAATATTTTAAAGAATAGCATTCTTTTGGATAAAGTGAGATCTGTTCAAGGCTTTTAAAAAGCTATTGTTTAGAGCCAGAGGACCAAAGAAGGTCCTGGCCCACTCTTTAGGGCAGATGTTATCATAAAGGCTAGCCAGGAGAAAGCGGGGTAACTCTACGGCAGTTTTGCTTCTATGCTGTGTGTCCTAGGGAGTATGCTTCAGTCATTAAGAAGATTGCAGATCTTGAGCTGCTGATCTTAAATGAGGTTATATCTCTTGGCCTGAACAAATTATATATCAGGTCCTAAAAGATCTGGCAGGTGAAATCACTGAACTGCTGTCAGTGATCTTTGAGGAATTCATCCAACATTTATTAAGCAGCAAAAGACTGTGTTTGGCCCTGGATAATAATAGCCTATATTCATAGCTTACAGAGGTCTTTCAGCATACTTGTCATCTCATTCTCAGAACAGTCCTGGATGGTAGTGCAACAGTTATTATTCCTATTTTGCATAAGTGGAAACTTAAGAATCAGCTAAATAGTGACTTGTCCAAATCACACATCCAGTAAGTGACACAGCTGGGAACTTAGTCCTAGGTCTTCAGGGGCTGAGGCCATGTTCTTTCCACTGTGTCTCACTTCATTGTACAGTTGGAATCATGAAGAATAGACTTAGCATTGAAAGATTAGAGGTGAATTTTTTTAGAGGGAGAAAGATACTCTGACATATTATAAACAGGCAACCTGAACTTCCATCCCCAGCAAAATGCAGAACAAATCATTCAGAGTGTGATTTTTGAGCATATAGAAAGAAAATCAATAATTACTAGGACACTAAGGACAAAATATGTTAAACTAATCTCATATCCTTTTTTTTTTTTTTTAATATTTTGGATGTTACTAGACTAACAAGTCAGGGAAATACTATAGGTGTACATGAATTTCAGACAGGCATTTGACAAAGTTTCTCATCTTTGTAAATGTGGTAGAGAAATTTCAGTTCAATAGTCCTATCATTACATGGATTTAGACCTGAAAGGAGACTGTTAGTGGCATGCTGTAGGGTGTATTCTACTCACTCCCTGTTCTTTTCAACATTTTCCTCAGTGGTTTGTAGAAGAACTTGTAAAAAGTCATATGATGACATACTTAAATTCATAACAGGAAACTGGGAGATGGGTGACAAAGATTCTAAAAATATCTAATTATACTGGAATACAGCTGTCTCTTCCACATTGCCCTTAATTACTCCCTTCCCCACCTCCCAACGATCTGGAAGATCTGTGTAATATTTTTTGGCCTCCTCCTTCATACCAGAGAAGACTGAATTTTTTTCTTTTTCTTTTATGGGGTGTTAACAGTAAGTACCTTGTTGTAAAATTTGGGTTTAGTATTTGTTCATAAGCTCTGTGTTATCTGTTGGCCTTTTCATGTCATCTGTGGCTTCTGCAAAACTCCTAAAGAATTACCATTTCAACTTGTGATATATCAAAACCATAATGGGGAAAGTCTCAGTGTAGAAAGGATAACTGTACTTGTTGAATTTATTTTATATATCATATTTTTTCATTTTATTTAGTATCATTATTTCCAGTATTTTCCATTATTGTTTCCAATATTGTCTCTAACAAGTTTTAGACTTGAGATACCAAATTGCAGAGTTAGAGGCACTCTCAATGGCCCTCTACTCCAATACATGCCTAAAAAGGATGCCCAAAATAACATGCAACATTAGGATCTAGAGGAAGGATCCTCCCCTCCCCTCCCCTGCAGCATATGGAGTGCATCCCTTATGGAGGATGTATAGAATCATGTGAACAAGAGTTATAGGATGAGAAGGTGTGAATGAGCTCTGACCTGCATGACTGGAGGAGGTGCCTAGATCCATGAACTCTTGGATCTATTAAAGAATAATAAAAATTATTTTAAAACATCTAATAAAGGTAAATGTAAAGAATTTTTGCACTTTGGTTCAGGAATTCAACTGCAGGAGTAGAGTCTGAAAGACACATAACTGGACAGTACTTCATATGAAAAAAAACTTGGGAGATATTATGTGACTGTAAACTCAGTATCATTTTGATATTGGGCTTTATTGATAGTGTCTAAAACAAGGGAGGTGGTGTCTGTGCTTTGCTTTGTGCTGGTCAGACCATACCTAAAATACTTTTTATTCATTTCTGATTGCCACAATTTAAGAAGTTCAACAACTTTATTGTAGAGGAAGATGCTCAGTTATAAGAGAACTTGAAACCCTATCATTTTAGGTTAAATAAGAGAAGATTGGGGAGAAGGAACAAAGGGAAGAGTTCGTGACAGCTAAGGCAAAGGTTATATATGAGTGATGGATTTGTTCTGTATGATTCCAGAGGGCAGAACCAGGAGCAATGAATAGAGTTTACCAGAAGGCTTAGTATATGTATAGGCTTAATAGATGGAAGAATATTCATTGCACTGACTCATGAAGTATTAAAATTTCCTGTCCCCAGAGATTAGAGTAGAAGCTGGACCACTACGTGTCAGGAATTCATGCTTTAGGTATAAAATTTGTATTTATACTATAAATGAACTAGATGGTCTTAAGTATGACTGTAGTCATATTTCATTTATAATCATATTTTGTTTCATCTCTTATCAGCTGAACAATAGAAATGGAACTAAATTTACAATTTGATTTTTTTTTGTTAATTTTTAGAAATCATCCCTTTTAAAATGAGAAAATTATGACAAAAATTCAGATATTCTAGTCACAAAAATAATTTTCTTCCATTTGACCACTGGTCATTATCAGTGATGTTTGTTCCCTTAAAGACAGTGGGGCAAGTAATCTCCCAGCTTACGTACACCCACTTGTCAGGGTGAAAAATCCTCACGGAAAGACAACAGTGAGAGAAAATGCAGGTAAATTATTCATCCCTGCCAGAAATAAAGTAGAGCTATTCTGTAAAAACAGTCACAGTTAAAAAAATAAAAAACACTCCATGCATGGAAAAGATCCTTCATGGCCATCAGTGGTCTCTCCAAAACACACTAAAAACTTGTACTTTAACTATAGTGTTAGATTTCTAACGTGTGGCTTATTTGGTTTCTTTTTTATAAAAAATGTGATCAGACATATTTACTGAGTGGCTTCACCTGTTCTTTACCAGTACTATCTAAAGAACGATGTATTTCGTTTCAGTAGGTAGCATCTTCTAATTTTTATTAAAGCTAGTACATTTTAAGAAAATTCAACTCTAAAGTACAATTTCTAAAATGTAAGTATAAATTTATTTTGCCTTTAAGTTGCTTTTCTATAGTGCCATTAAACATTAATTGAGATGACCAAAAGCTTCATATGTTATAATTTTTAAAGTTGCTATGGTTGATTTTTTGTGTGATATTTATACATAACCAAAATAAATTTTCTGATTCTAATAAGCTATATGAACATTATTCTTTTACACTTGTATTTAAAGACATGTCCATGGTTATAAGTTTACAATATAGTATAGTCATTCGTCACCAGCTTCATAATTTTTTCATGTCTTTTTAATAATTGATGAATGTTATTTTCCAGGCACCATCATATAACTATGTGCATTTGCAGCTATTATGTAATGACGTTACTTAGCTACATTAAAATTATAAATTTTTCTTTAAATTGCACTATATAGTGCTCACATGTAAATGGCATAAATGACTTATCTGCAGAATTTGCATTTTAAATTATTTGTCATGCATAAGTTAAAAGAACATTTTCATGATTGGAAATCTGTTGTAGTTTAATTAAATTCTCTATGTCAGATTTATGTCTAAGACCTACCCATTTGTAGATCTAATAAACCATTTCTTTCCTGAAAAACTCTTTTGAAGTATGTGTTCATTTACAGTACTCTGTGTCCTCTGATCTCAATATTTCACCTTGATCACTGAAAATAAATAAAAAATTGACATATTCAGAACCTAATGGAAACCATGTAGAGGTCCTGAATGAATGAAGCTTAGCTTCAAATGTTTCTTAGGTTTTCATGGAAATTTGTGGGTTTTGTTTATAGCATTTGGAGGTAGAAGAATGCAGAGGGGGAAAGACTGCATATTAATTACAAATAGAGTGTCCTCTTAGGTTGATCATATGTAGACTAAAGGGGACAAGAACAGGTGTTTGGTGAAGCCCTTGAAAATTTAAGGTGTAGGTAAGCATTTTTATGAGGTTAAAGATTTTTTATTGGCCATTTAAAGGGCCAGAAAATTGTTCTTAACTCAGCATGTCAAGGCAAGATGCCAGAGTTTCTGGCTGTGCCTTAAGTTGGTATGTCTTCATTCTTTGGGGTACATTTTTTATCACCAGTGCCATCTCCTCCTTCAGTCCCTTATCTTTAGTGTGTGGGTAAACTCAGATCTTTCCTGCTTTCTATTGATTACTACATTGAGGCCACCAATTTAGTTACCCAGCACTTGGAAGCATAAGATTAGGGTAGGAAATATCCTGTTGTTGTTTTTTTTTTTTTTTTCCATTGATGACCACTTTCTGGGGATGTTGAAGAAAGAGTTCTTTGTTTAAGTACAGATTGAACTAGGTGGCCCTTGAAGCCTCTTCTAGCCCTGAGGTACTGTAATATACTAGAAACAAATAAGCATATAACAGAAGGTAGCTAAGGGCAACATAATTGTCTAGATGATCTGAGTTGTCTCATTAGGTGTTATTTGTATTGGGTTCATTTTTAGTACACCTCTACTTTTAAAAAAGAGTAGATTATTAAGATTATCAAGATTATTAAGGAAAAAATAGCATTTAAGGACAGTGTTATTCAGAATGAGAATGTAACATACATCACACTAAATTGATAGTATGAATGTTGATGTGAATAGATTGAGGGACTTATTGAAGTTACAGAGAAGAAATCAAAATAATATTGTATGTGGAAGGATGAGTATACTTTATAAAGAAGAGAGAAGATAAAAGTTAGAAATTCTGGCATAGTTCATTAACATGTAAGCATGTATTATTCATATACCATTCACAAAGCATTTTGCTAAGTACTACAAAAGAGAGCAGATAAAACACTTCCCTCTTCCTCATGTGGCTTTCAGTGTAGACTAGTACCTATGACATGAATCTACCAGAGGTACAAAAAAATACTGGGTGAAGTTTGAAGAAGGAAAGGCCATCAATAACTGGAGGAATAAAAAGCTTCCTGGAGAAGGTAACCTCTGAGTTGGTACTTAAAGGATAGGAATTCAGTAGGTCAAAGTGGAGGGGAAAGCATAGAGAACCACATAAACAAAGGTAAGAAAAGATGTTTAGAGGAGGTGTAGTGAGTAGGCCAGGTTATTTGAGGGGAAGAGGACATTGGGAGGAGTGATGTAAGATAATTGTGCAAGGAGGCGGAGCCAAGTTGGCAGATTAAAAGCAGGGACTTCCCTGAGCTCACCCCCACAGTTCTCCAAATACCTGTAAAACATGACTCTAAACAAATTCTAGAGCTACAGAACCCACAAAATGACAGAGTGAAACAAATCCTCAGCCTCGGACTATCTGGAAAATCAAAAGGAAGGGTTTTTCACACTGAGCCCCAGTGGAGTGCAGTCCGATGTGGGCCACACTAGCACAGATGGGCTGGAGTTGGCCTCAGGGGACTGAATCATTGGTAGCTGTGGCAGTTTCCAGACTTTTCAACCCGCAAATGCCAAAAAAGTCAGGAAAACTCTGTGGGACCTGGGTGAAAGAGGAGTGCATGATCCTACCCCAGCCCCAGGGCAGTGGGAGTAGTGGTGACTGACAGCAGCATCAGTGGTGGCAGAGGCTGCTTCCAGAGCTCTAGGCCCACAGACGGTAGGGGATCAAGCAGCTTGATACAAAATCCCTGAAACCTGGGACAGTACATCCCCTCATACCCCTACCCCCACTGGAAGCAGAGTCCTACCTTGATAGAGCATTAGAAACTAAAGTGTCTGGTTGGGAACATGAGTAAAGATCATGAAAGAACTCAAACTATAGAATCTTACATTGGTGACAAGGAAGATAGATAAAACCACAGGAGGCCAGCAGAGTCAAAGCTCCTATATCAAAAGTCTCCAAGAGGAATATGAATTGGTCTTAGGCCGTGAAGGAGCTCAAAAAGGGTTTTGAAAATCAAGTAAAAGAAGTAGAGGAAAGATTGGGAAGAGAAGTGAGTGATGCATGAAAATCAAGTGAATAGCTTGCTAAAGGAGACCCGAAGAAATACTGAAGAAAATAGCACTTTAAAAAATAGACTAACCCAAATGGCAAAAGAAGTCCAAAAAGCTAATGAGAAGAATGTCTTAAAAAACAGAATTGGCCAAATGGAAAAGGAGGTCCAAAAGCTCAATGAAGAAAATAATTCCTTCAAAACTAGAATGGAGCAAATGGAAGCTAATGACTTTATGAGAGATCAAGAAATTATAAAACAGAAACAAAGCAATGAAAAAATGGAAGACAACATGAAATATCTCATTGGGGAAAACACTGACCTAGAAAATAGATCCAGGAGAGATAATTTAAAAATTATTGGACCGTCTGAAAGCCATGATCAAAAAATAAGCCTCAACATCATCTTACAAGAAATTATCAAGAAAAACTGCACTGTTATTCTAGAACTAGAGGGTGAAATAGAAATCCACTGATCACCTCCTGAAAGAGATCCTAAAAAGGAAAACTCCTAGGAATATTGGAGCCAAATACCAAAGTTCCCAGGTCAAGGAGAAAATATTGCAAGCAGCCAGAAAGAAACAATTTGAGTATTGTGGAAATACAATCACGATAACACAATATTTAGCAGCTTCTACATTAAGGGATTAAAGGGCTTGAAATGTGATATTTTGGAGGTCAGAAGAGCTAGGATTAAAACCAAGAATCACCTACCCAACAAAACTGAGTATAATTCTTCAGGAGGAAAAATAAACGTTCAATGAAATAGAGGACTTTGAAGTATTCTTGATGAAAAGACCAGAGCTGAATAGAAAATTTGACTTTAAAACACAAGAATCAAGAGAAGCATGAAAAGGTAAACAGGAAAGAGAAATCATAAAAGACTTATTAAAGTAGAATTGTTTACATTCCTACATGGTAAGATGATATTTATAACCCATGAGAAATTTCTTAGTTGGAGAGGATGGATGGATGGATGGATGGATGGATGGATGAATGGATGGACGGACAGATGAATGGCACAGGGTGAGTTGAATATGAAGGGATGATATCTAAAAAATAATATTAAGGGGTGAGAGGAATATATTGGGAGAAGGAAAAAGGGATAGATAGAATGGAGTAAATTATCTCACATAAAAGAGGCAAGAAAAAGGTTACACAATGGAGGGGAAGAATGGGGAGGTAAGAGGGAATGAGTGGACCTTACCCTCATTGGATTTGGCTTTAAGGAGGGAATAATATACACACTCAATTGGGTATCCTACAGGAAAGTAGGGGACAAGGAAATAAGGGGAAGGATGATAGAAGAGAGGGCAGAATGGGGGAAGGGTAGTTGGAAGCAAACACTTAGAAAAGGGACGTGGTCAGAGAAGAAAACAGAATAATTGGGGGACATGATAGGGTGGAGGGAAATATAGTTAGTCATTTACAACATGACTGTTAAGGAAGTGTTTTGCATAACTACGTATATGTAACCTATGTTGAGTTGCTTGTCTTCTCAGTGGGGGTGGGTGAAGAGGGAAGAAGGGGGAGAATTTGGAACTCAAAAGTTTTTTTAAAAATTGTTTTTACATGCAACTGGGAAATAATATATACAGGCAATGGGGGTATAGAAATTGATCTTGCCCTTCAAGAAAGTAAAGGGGATGGAGGGGATGATAAAAGGGAGGACAGACCGGGGGAAGGGGTAATCAGAATGTATGCCATCTCAGGGTTGAGGGGAGGGAAAGGATGGGGAGAAAAAAGGTAAAACTGCAAAGATGGGCACAACATTTTGGATTTTCAGTTCAGTACTTCACTTGGTAGATAGTAGGAAACCATTGGAGTGTTTTGACAGAATAGAGACAATCCAATCTGTGCATAAAGACTTCAATATGTGGTGCCTGCATTAAACTCTACGTCTTGAAAGATAAAACAACAGCCCCTGCCTCTCAAGCATTTAGTAACTAATTAGCTGAAAGAGTTAAAGAAAAATCAAATATGACTTGCAAGTGTTCAAGCCCATATGAATGTCAGAAGGATGATTTCAACTGTAGAATTTAGGGGAAAGACCCAGAATTTTGGAAGGGGGAAAAAGAGGGAATTAATTCAATTTTGGATATATTGAGTTTGAGATGCAAGAAAGATGTAAATGCAAGACTGGAGCTCAGAGGATAGATGTGTGTGTGTGTGTACCCTTCATAGAGGTGATAAGTGAAGCTTTGAGAATAGTTAAGACATTCCCTTCTCCCCTATTTCCCTGTCCTTTTATTAATCTGATAGTAGTATGAAGAATGGATTGGAGGAGGAGAGAATGGATACAAGTAGTAAAGAAAGCCTGCACTAATGACCACTGAAAGGAATAAGAGGACAGACTTAAAATCAACAGAACTCAGTAACTTATTGGCTGTGAGAGATATAAGGGAGAACTTGAGGTAACAACAAAGTTGCTCCTGAAAAAAAGACAGAAAGAGAAGCAGGTTTGGAGGAAGATAAACAAGTTTACTTTTAGGCATATTGAGTTTGGTGCTGGCTGACCATTCATTTGGAGGTGTCTTATAGGGCAGTAGGTCTGAAACACAGAGGGAGATCAGAATTAGAGATAAGAGATTTGATCATATCTGCATTAAGCTAAAGCCATGGAAGATTGCCAGGACAGAAGAATCTTGGGAATGCTGACATTAAAGCACAGGGAAGAAAAGCCAGGAAAACGAGCACTTAGCAGTGGGTAGAATGTCAGGTGTGGGGCAGCCAGGTAGCACAGTGGGTAGAACACTGGGCCTGGAGTCAGGAAGATGCATCTTCCAGAATTCAAATCTGGCCACAGACACTTACTGTCTGTGTAACACTAGACCAGGCACTTAACCCTGTTTGCCTGTTTCCTTATCTGTAAAATGAGCTGGAGAAGGAATCAGCAAACCACTTTTGCCAAGGAAAGCCCAAATGCGGTCACGAAGCACCAGACACAACTGAATAACAACAACAACCAAAAAATGTCAGGTATCTTGGAAGCAACAAGACTACAACAAAAGAGATTTTAGCACTGCACATTTCATGGGAGATGTTTAGAAATCTCAAGAGATATCCGGACACTTGTGGGAAAAAATAAAATGTAAGTTTCTCCCTCCCATCTCCCCCCGTACTCTTTCCCCAAACTGCTGCAAATAACATAGCAGATCTAGGTACCATAGCATGGAAGAATGAAGAAAAATTGAAGTAAGTTGAGAATAGCCATTGCAAAATGGAAAGAAAAGTTCATGAAGATTATTACAACAGCAAATCAATATTTAAGAATATCTTGTACTGATGAAAGGAAGGATGGAGGGCAGGTGGTAAACTTTTTGTGAGGAACAGTTAGGTATAATATAAATGAAAAGAAAAAAACATAGGCTTAATCTGGAGAAAGTTTCTAATGTTGCAGTTAGTTTAATGAGATATAAGTAAAAGCCCGATTTTTATTATTTAGAAGTTGATTCAATGTGGCAATTGGTGTTTTTCCATATATAACAGATGTTATTCTGTATTTTGGTAGTAGATTGATTTGTACACCTGATCTTTTTATATATCAAGTTCTAGGATGCGTTGCCATGAAATCCTTTTTTTTCCTTAACAGAATTGTAATTCTCTTCTAATTGTCGTTTAGTAAACATATTTGTCCATTGAATGTTTTCATGAAATCCTGGGTCTTAATACTGATAATTCTCAGATCTATTTATCCAGCCTCAGACTTTCTCCTGACCTGCATCATCTCCAACTACCTGTTGAGCATCTCAAACTCAGTATCCAGTAGACTTTTAAACTAAACACAAATAAACAATATTAAAGGACTAAACAAATTACAAATTGGTTACATTCTAATTGAGGAGATAATACATATTCTCTCTAAACCACTCTCTGTACCATGGGTCATAGAGGGAATCTAATTAGATAAGGCCTAGGAGTAGTTGTGTTATCGCGTGGTGATCTTAAGAGAAGAATGGAAAGAATAGGAAAGAGGAGGGAGAGAGGGAAAGGAGGCTTAGAGAAAATTATTTCACATAGTCAGGGTGTACAAGTAGACATCTATATACAAACGAGAGGATGTGGGGGAATGGATGATACTGGAATTTCATTCTCATCTGAACTGGTTGAAGGAGGGAAGAATAAAATAATATTCTCACATAGTTGTGTACTGAAATATATTTCACTCAGTAGGGAAGTAGGAAAAGGAGAACAAGTAGAGGGGCAATTAAAGGGAGGATAAATTAAAAGAGAGATCAGGCCTAAGCAAAACTAAGGTTGTACAAAAATATTTATAGCTCTTCTTGAAGTGGGCAAAGAATAGGGATCTGAGGAATTGCCTATAAATTGGGGAATGACTAAACAAGTTAATGGTATATAGATGTGAAAGAATTCTATTGTGCCTTGTGAAATGGTGGTAGGAATGATTTCAGAGAAACCTAAGAAGCCACGAGCTGATGCAGAGTGAAGTGAACAGAACTAGGAGAAAAATGTAGACAGTGAAAATAACATGGTAAACAGCTTGAAAAGAATTAGAAACTGTGATCAGCATAATGACCAATCAGTTCTAAAGAACTAATGGAGAAGTGAAGGACTTATAGTACAGAATGACACGTACACATGCACCATATACGTGTATATGTGTATATACGATATTGCCAGTGAAGACGTTTGCTTTACTTTACTATGCATATTTACAACATAGATTTGTTTCTCCTTCATTCTCAGTGTAGGACTGGGCATAAGATTGGAATTGAAGAGATGGCAAATTTTTGCTGATTAAAATATAAAAATTTTAAAAATAAAATATTCATAGATGCAATTCCTTTATAGACTACATGTCTTTGACCCCTCACATTTCCTACTCTTGAACCTTATTTTTAACCATTTTCCTAAATATCAAGGATCAGAAGATATGTTGATTTAATTTGAAGGGTTTTATATTGAGGTGTTTTTTCTGTCTCTTCATCCTCTGCAATAGATGTGATAGTAGTCTTTGCAGATACTCATTGTGATTAAAATACAAGAGAACCAAATTGTTCCATGAAATGTTTCTGGTTGCTATTGAATTCACGATAAAAGTCAGCGGAAGTCAAGTCAGCAAGCATATATGAAGTACCTGTTGTGTGTCAGGCACTGTGCTAAATTCTGGTGGTATAAAGGCACAAACATTCCATACCCCCAAGAAGTTCAGTTTCCTGAAGGAGATGATATGCAAACAAATGTGCATGAACAAAATGTATTCAACTTTGGAGGGGGCAGGAGACAGTTGAAGTTCCTAGAAAACAGCACAAAAGTGAAAAACAAATTGTGATACATTGAACTTACAGGAAATAAGGGGTTAAGTTCCTGTGACCACCAAAAACTAATCTTTCACTAGAGATTGCTGAAAATAATTTTCTATCATTCTTTATGATACCAGCTGCTCCCCAAACTCGGATGCATTGCGCTTCTAATTTTTTTGCTTCACAAAGCTTAGGTGCCAATGTGAAAGTGAAAATTAGGTTACTTTTAAAGCATACAAATGCTTGTAGTGGTATAAGTGTAAATGTTGAGGATTGACTGTGCAAGATAAATTAGAGATAAACTCAAAGGGAAGAAGGCAGTAACAACTCTATCGTTCCTTTACTTGCCACTCCAGAGACAACCTGTCAACCATCCTTCCAATTGATCGCAATGTCTTTTTGTCTTTCATTTCATTTGTAACAAAAATATCAAAACTGAGAATATTACTTTAAGTGCTGTCTACCCATTTATCCTCAAAGATCTCATATTAGAGTACAAACAGTTGATATTTGTAGAAGATCTAAAAACTGTTTTATAATGCAATTTAAGATCTGGTGTGGGTAACAAAATAAATTTTTTATTAGTTATGTCTGCTGCTGGACTAGATAGAAAAGGTTATCACAGAGAGGGTCTATACATAAGCAGTGGGTTTTGAGGTTATTTGGGAACTGAGACTTGAATCACGGAAAAGGTCTCAGCAATTTTTAGCAGAAAAAGACGACCAAGACAGTGTCAATAATTGCCAGACTAGACGCCCATTTTCCCTGTTTATGCAAAATTTTAATAAAACTAATATATATCACACACATTTAATTCTTACTCATCATTTATCAGAAATCTTTTTCTGATACTTTTAACATGTGGATCTTCTGTAGCCTTTTGCTTACTTACCATGCTTATGCACTTACCATGAGGAGGTTTCTCAAGTGTAAAGAATTTGGAGTCAGGAGACCGGTTCACGTCCTGGCTCCAACCCTTGTGCTTGACATCACTTATTGAGCCTCAGTGTAGTAGAAAGAGCTCTCATGTATAAAATGGTGAGAGTAATTTTATTCCTGACTTCACAGAGTAGTGGGAGGAAAGGATTTTGTAAGCCTTCAAGTATTATAGAAGTAGACACTATGGTTTTTTTATGCTTATGGCTATTTAGTGCATGTGCTGTATCTCCTACTAGATCCTAAGTGTGCTCAGTATGCTATAGGTATTTGATGAATGTTTATTTCATTGAATAAAATTGATTTTACCACAAGTTTGGTGCTGAAGAGATCACAGAAGAATATAAGACACGGTTCCTGCCTAGTTGGAAGGATTAGTTTTTATATGAAACATATCATAAGGTCATACATTTAGAGATGGAATAGTAATGCAAGACAACAAATGATGTGCAGAAACTGCATTTTACAGACAATTAATGCAGTCAAAGTTCAAAAAAAGACATAAGTTGCTGTAGTTGAATATTTCATAAAAGAAGATAAAACATGACCGCAAAGGATGAGCACAGTTTAAATGGGGGGGGGGGGGGCAAGAGAGAAAGGACAGCTTTAGGAACTGTGTATCTGGTTTTCTTAGCAAATAAAATTATCCGAAACTAATTAAAAATTTGCAATAATTAGATGAAACTTTGTCTATTAAATTACTAATTTTATTTATAATCATTTGCATTTTTCTATCAATATTTTATCTTTATAGGTACAAGAAAATTCACCAGGGCATAGAGCTGGACTAGAGCCCTTCTTTGATTTTATTGTTTCTATCAACGGTTCAAGATTAGTAAGTTCAATTTTTTATTTTTCTAATTATACTTTGTAGTGTTTTGAAAGTGAGAGTGTTAAGGTTCATTTGGTGTTTGGACTTAAAGTTGGTTTTTTTAAATAATGTGCTCTTTAGTGCTTTTGGTTTTTGCAAGTTTCTTATTGGCAAATTTGGTAATAGGGCTATACTCTTAGACATATTCTCAAATAACTGGTTATTTTTCTTGACATCTTAATTTATTGATATATGAGTAATTTGATAGAAGCAAATAAGAGAGTTGTTCTATATTCAAAGAGAACATAGTTAAAACCACTTGTTGTAAATTGCTTTTCATTTACGTATCCATTGGAAATTTCAGTTTTAAGACTGTTGGATGATCTTGGCAAGGTTAGTTCTTGTACCTGTTGATCCTCAATTTGTTTATTTTTAAAGGGTTATTTTTTTTTGTTTCTTGTCCATTGCCTTCCACAGTGTTCATTCCTCTAGCAAACTATATAAATTTTATTTCTCTTTCTTTTCTTGCTATTCCTATTATCATTGATTAAACAAAGATATATTCAAGGAAGAAGCTCAGATACAGTTAGCTTTTAAAAAACAAACTTCTGCTCCTTTAAAAAAAAATCCATAAGCAGGGTGGGGGGGATGATAGAAGGGAGGGCATGGGGAGGAGAGTGCAATTTGAGGTCGACACTCATGGGGAGGGATAGGATCAAAAGAGAATAGAAGTAATGGGGGACAGGATAGGATGGAGGGAAATATAGTTAGTCCTATACAACACAACTGTTATGGAAGTCATTTGCAAAACTACACAGATTTGGCCTATATTGAATTGCTTGCCTTCCAAAGAGAAGGGGTGGAGAGGGAGGGAGGTAAAGAAGTTGGAATTTAAAGTGTTAGGATCAACTGTCGAGTAATGTTCTTGCCACTAGGAAATAAGAAATACAGGTAAAGGGGTATAGAAAGCTATCTGGCGCTACAGGACAAAAGAGAAGACGGAGACAAGGGCAGAGAGGGATGATAGAAGAGAGAGCAGATTGGTCATAGGGCAATTAGAATGCTTGGTGTTTGGGGGGGGAGGGGATAAAGGAGAAAATTTGTAACCCAAAATTTTGTGAAAATGAATGTTAAAAGTTAAATTAAAAAAAAAAATCCATTATTTTAAAACAGGTATTTTTCTAGTTTAAGTAGTAGCAGAACTATTCATTGGCCTTCTAAGCTCCTTTTTGCTTTTATCTCTAAAGTCCACCCAATCCCCTAGATAACCCCCAGGTTACATTGTTGAATGACACATCTCACAATTTAGGAAAAAATATTAAATTTAGGATGGATTCTTACTTGGAAACAGTGGTGTTGCTTTTTTTTGTTTTTGTTTTTACATTTTGCTGCCTAATAATAGGAAATAAGGAAGTGGAATATTAAAAGTCTTTGTTATTGGGTTTTCTTTACATTCCTGCTTTTTACAACCTGATGTAAACATTTTTATTCCTTTATTACTTGTCTTTTCTTCATCTTGTTTCTTGAAATGTTTTTGGTAGTGCTATATAGTAAATAATCTAAGAAAACTGGTCGACAATTTTGAATTTTATAAAGAAAAAATATTTTTCTTCATTCACAGAATAAAGACAATGATACTCTCAAAGATCTACTAAAAGCCAATGTTGAAAAGCCTGTAAAAATGCTTGTCTACAGTAGCAAAACACTGGAGCTAAGAGAAACATCAGTCACACCCAGTAACATGTGGGGTGGTCAAGGTTTACTTGGAGTGAGCATTCGGTTCTGCAGCTTTGATGGAGCAAATGAAAATGTTTGGCATGTATTGGTAGGTTTTGTTTGTGAACTCTCACAGCTGAGCTATATTTTATACAAATGGTTTACAGGTTGATAAAATAAAACAAACTTCTATAGAACTATGCACAATATTTACTAAGATTTATGGAAATCTTGAAAAGTTTCTACAATTCCAAAGCTGTTCTCTGATAAGACTGGATTGTTGTATTCAAAAGGTTGTTTATATTCTTTGTTTTTCATTTTGTAAGAAAACCTACAAATTATAAAATTTAAGCATCATTTGTATTATTTTATTTTGTTCATACTAGGAAGTGGAGTCAAATTCTCCTGCAGCGTTGGCAGGTCTTAGACCTTATAGTGATTATATCATTGGAGCTGATACTGTTATGAATGAGGTAATCTGTCACTTTTGTTACTAACAGTGAATGTCATGTGATATTTTCCTGCCGACATTTGACTTCAGAATTATAGTACTACCTACTTGGCAACCAGCAGCTAAATTTTGGACACTCATTCAGAAGCCAGGGCCTGTCTCCATACCATAGTAAATTACACTAGAGTATAATTTAGTGGAGGATTCTTTCAATAATTGAGTATGAAGGAGGATTGTTATGGAATCTGGCAGGGGAAAAAGTGTACCACTGAGTAGACTGCCTCTGGGGCTTGTGCTCAGAGTCCTGTTTCTGAACTGTGACCAAAGGTTGAGGAAGAAAATTCTTTACCAGATCTGGAGAAAGTAGAAATAAAGAAGTTAAGTTAGAGCTGAGAATTAAGCATAAATAAGGAAGATATCAGCATGGAAGTAAAAAAGAAGAAGAATTGAATAAGGCACAAGGCAAGGGACAGGGGAGTATAGTAGGCAGTACTTTCCAAACATTCTTGTAAGGCTACAGTGACACCTTCTACAAACCACTTCCCTTTAACCTTTTCCAAACCTACAATGATCCCTCTTCAAAATCAGACCTAAATATTTGTTATAAAACCTCACTTCTCTAAATTTGGGAGGTAAGATTTTTTTAAGCTGCAAAGGTGTCATTTTAATAAGTTATTATCCATGTGTGTAATTATCCAAGGAAACACTGGCCTGTGATTAGTTGCACACCACAGTGTGCCTACCCCTTTCCTAGGAAATCACTGACAAATTGGAAATATTTGATATCTATGTGCTACACTGTAGTGATATAAATGCAAATTTCCTGCCCATTCTTTTTCAGTCTGAAGATCTGTTCAGCCTTATTGAAACACATGAGGCAAAACCATTAAAACTTTATGTGTACAACACAGACACTGATAATTGTCGAGAAGTGATTATTACACCAAATTCTGCATGGGGTGGAGAAGGCAGGTAAGGTCAATTGACCCCCAAAATTATGATTATTTAAAGTTTTAACAAATGACTTCTTTATGGAGAGACCCTTCAGTATCGTACATAGTTTGCCCAAACTAGGAATCTGTAAAAAAGTAATATTTGTATGTTATTTCTAGGAACTGGCCATTTTAATTATGAAAGAATACATGGTGAATTTAAGCCTTTCTTTTCATTTCAAACCATTGGGTAACAGGCAGTGATTACAGTTTAGTGCATGGTTGGCAGCATTTCAAAGGCAAGGTCCGTATCTTGTTCTGACACGTCTGAGAAGAAAGTGGCAAAGAGTGGGTGCATGGCATCCTGACATGCACAGGCGGTGGTAGAACCAGAGTTAGCTGTACAGCCTGGAGAGTAAGAACTCTTTCCCCCCTTCCTTCTCCTTCCCTTCCCCCTAAGAAGAGCATTTTTTCATACTTCCTGAAATTCAACTAATAGAATTCCAGGTAGTTTCCTTTTAATTAATAAGAAGCCTTTAAAATGTGTATACTTCTTGGAAGGCTATCAGTCACTCATACTTTAATACAAATTAACTTGATTGATTGTTTTGGGGAAGTTTAATTTTGGAGTACATGATACCTAGGTAGAAAGACCCAGATATCCTTAGTTATGGGGGAAGTTTTGAGTAGCCAGAAGGTAGCCTTAGGGAATCAGGAAGAACAGGTGTTGAAAAGTGGGAGGGTTCTGAGGGGGAGAAACCATAATTCTCACAATTTACTTTAAAGTACCTGTGAGACCAATGGGCATTGGCTCTTCTCTTTGAAAAGGAGTAGCCCAGGAAGTAGTAGCCTTGCGATTCCACCTTCTGGTTATCCTTTATAGAGCCCTATGTCGTGATGGGTGACTGACTGAGAAGAGGCTACATAGAGCAAATGGAGAAAAGGGCAAACACTGATTTCAGTTTCTAGGATTTGTTGTACCTCCTGCTTACTGGGCTCATCTAGCATTTGAAATACAACCTGCTTCTGTGGAGTGAAGAAAACTTGTTGTTATGCCTCTCCCCCAGGACCTCCCCCCCATTTCCAGTGCTACCTGATTCCACTTAAGACGTTCATAATCCCTTTCTCCATTCTTGCTTGCTGAGTTAATTAGTGATAAATAGACAGGAGTTTGGGGAAACTTTGCAGAAATGGGCAAAGCTTAGGGACGAGGAACTGTGCTTGAGCACAGCTTAGGAGGAGCATTGGAAGGTATTCAATATAAACACTGCCTGCTGCTAAATTTTGTCACTGACTTTTTGTAGGAAATGAGGACATTAGTGAGTAGTGACTCTCAAAGTGGTACTGGGAAGACCCAAGACACCATCAGGAATGGTATCCTTGTGGCAGCAGCCATTGCAGTACACTGGAAATTGGTCCACATGTCAACAGGGACCTCTGTGTTTACCTCTGATTTAGTGAATACTTTTCTAGTTATTCTTTCCTCTGAAGGGAATACACATTTTTATAGAACCTGCTGTGTGCCAGGCACCATACTTAGTGCTTTACAAATATTATTTCATTAGATTCTCACAACAGTCCTATGTGGTGTATGACATTATTATCCCTATTCCACAGTTGAGGAAACTGAGGCACACAGGAGTTAAGTGACTAGTCTAGGATCACACAGTAGTAAGTATCTGAGGCCATATTTAAATTCAGATCTTCCTGACTCTAGGGCCACTTTGAGACTTTTATATAGGAAAATTTGTTTGAATTGAACATAATACTTGTTAAGGAATTAGATTATATAAAATCCTTTCCTCCTTTAATTTTTTTTCTTCAACATTAGATTGCTCATATATTCATGAATACTTGTTAACTGAAATAGGCTCATGGAATTTAGAGTTGGAAGGGACATTAGAAATCACCCAGTCTAACCCCCTTGTTTTACAAATGTGCAACCTGAAGCTCAGAAGGGTTAAGGGTCTTCTTTCACCCATGACCTGGCAGCAATAAGTAGCAGGTCTGGGTTGTGAATGCCCTCTGACCTTAACTCCAGGGATCTTTCCATTACCTCATGCTACTTCTAGGGCTTTTGGTATCTTAGAGTTAAGTTTCATGCAGCAAGAGCATTGCCTCCGGACACCCTCAGCATTGAAGCCAAAGTTATTTTTCAACAAATGTTAGCAAGATGTGCTTGTGATGAGTGTTTTACAGGTGCCACACTTCCTTTCCTTTAATTTTTAAAATGAGACAATCATCAGAATAGCAAGCACACTTAAAGCCAAATTGTTACTGATCTTCAATAGTACCTTTGAAAATGTCATATTTCTAAAGCCTAGGATGTGGCATTGGGTATGGCTATTTACATCGAATACCTACACGACCATTTGAAGAAGGGAAGAAAATTTCTCTTCCAGGACAGATGACTAGTACTCCTGTTACTCCCCTCAAAGATGGTTTTACAGAGGTAAGATACTTGCTTCACTGACTTAATTTATTCTTTGAAAAAAAATTTGTTAATTCCCTTGTTTTCATATCAGTCATTCCTAGATATAGCCCTCCTCCTGGGGTCTCCCCTACCTCCTTCCTCCTGCCCCATTGAAGCCTCCCTTGTAAAAATGAAAACATTCAGTAAAACCAACCAGCACAGTAATGATATATGGCAGCATAAGTTCTCTACCTTTGTAGCAATCCATCTCTCTGCCGAGAAAAAGAAGATAGGTTTCATTATCTGTTGTCTGATCCCTACCTTGTTTACTATCATTTCTCTGTATCTTGCTTTTAATGGTATGTTTTTTTTTAACATTACTATTTTCATTATGTATATTATCTATCTTTTATTACTTTCCTTGGCAGCAGTTCATATCCCCCTCTTTCCCTGACACAATAATATTTCATTACATGGAATTATATCTCATGGATTGTTCAGCCATTCCCCAATTGGTGTGTGCCCAAGTTGTTTCCAGTTTTTTATTACCACAAAAATCTTTGAATGTTTTAGTACATGTGAAGCTTTTCTTTTTCTGTTTTTGTGACCTCCTGTGGTCTTTGTCCAGTTTTGGGATTGCTAGATCAAAAAGCACAAGCACTTTAGTGATTTGATTTTTTTTTTCCGAATTCTTACCTGGAATAAAAAGCTTCTTGAATTGAACGTATAAATTAAATAAATAACCGAACTTAAGCAGAAAACATGGGAGAGCATTACCTGAGAGCTTCTGTGCCACTTGTCTCTGCTGGCATTTTTTGATACACATTTTGGTTAGGCCTCTCATTACTTCCATGCTGTCTAGAACTGTTAGAATCAACTCATTGATACATTGTCAGTATCTCTAAGATAATCTTTTATTCTCAAGTACTTTCAGTCCCTTAGGCATGTATGTATTTACCCTGGGCAGAGTTTGAAAATTTTATCCCCTGTGGGCTCTTATCTTTGAGGCTTTTTTGTAACACGTTCATGGTCAGGGCCTTTTCTGCCTTGAGCCATGTGTCAAACTAACCTCATTTTCTTTTTTAATCGAATTAAAAGACTAATAATGAAAAAGAACCAGACAAACTGTTATAAACATAGTATATATGGATCTCAGCAACACACTCAGCAGTCTTTCATGATATCTTTCCAGACAAGATGGGGACCTTTGGGCTTGATGATGACATAATTAGGTAGATTGTTAGTTAGTTGAACAGTTATGCCCAGCGAGTGTTTATTGATTAGGGAATCATTATGATCTTAGAGAGATAGCCTCAGATGCTTGCTAAAGGCTCTGTCCCAGATCTTCTTTGACATTTTTGACCATTGGATGAAGACATAGTTGGTCTATTTATCAAATCTGAGGATGACAGCAAGCTAGAAAGAATAGCTAGTATGTATTATGTGACATCAGAATCTAATATGATGAATTTTAATAGAGATAAATCTAAAGGCCTAATATAGGTTGTTTTTTTTAATCTGCTCTACAACTGCATGATGGCAGAGAAGTGCCATAAAAACCGTTCATATGGAAAAAATGTCTTTGCTGACTGCAAATTCAGTGTGAGTGAACAATGTGATGTGAGATGCCAAAAAAGAAAAAAAAATCACGTAAACTTAAGTTTCATCAATAGAATTAGAACATCTAGAACAAAACAAGTGGTGTGAAAATTGGCCGTCTGGATCCTGGGGTTTGCATGTGAAACAGGGCTACAATTGACTACTTCTGTGGGTTGCTAAGGATCGGAACTAAGACCTCTGGGGAGAAATCATAAGAGGGGTAGATTTCAAAGAACTTTGTAACTCAGTTACATAGAAATTAAATGAACCAAACCCAAGAGGCAACAAGATTTGGGCCAAATAAACCCGTTGGTCTTCCTAGCACAAAATTAAAGCACACATTCTTCCTCTTTGTTAATAACTGGTAAACAGTGTCACTGTCATGCTGTCAGTTATAATTACTCTGTTAGGCAGTTTTTGCTTAGCTGGTTTTGAGAATGTGCTCCTTAAAGAAGTCTGGTTGTTTATGTGTCTGATCAAATGAAATGTATCATGATTTTTAAAAAAAATTAAATGAAGGGCTTCATAAACTGTACAACACTGGGTAGTTCCCCATCAGTGGAGTTGTTCATACAGAGGAAAGTCACGGATGTTGTAAAAGAGATTCCTGCTTGGATTTAGGGGATTAAGCTGAATGATCCCTCAGGTCCTTTTCATGTCTGATTCTGTAATTCTAGGTCCTGAGCACCAACCAGAAGGATGAATTTATAACAGAATAGGGTGTTTACAGAAAACTAAATATGTCTTAGAAGGGGTGAGAGAAATGGGAAGTAGAAAATTAAAAAGGAATACCAAAACTAAAAATACAAGTTGACTGGAAGGAAGGGAAATTGTGAAGAGCTGGGGTGTGGCTGTAGTGTTGCAGTTGACTAAAATGGAATATTTAATGTGACTGAAGGTTTCTCAAAGATCAGGTTTCGTAAAAAGAGAATTTAGGAATTGAAAGAGAGATGTACATAGAAAGAAGGACTGGTGTGACAGTTTTGAATAAGTGGTATGAGGTGACCATTGGTAGTCAGGGTCCCAACCTCTGGTGTGCATCAAAATGGCAGTTACTGGGGCCCAAATATATGCTCATGAAAATTTTCTTTGCTATGTATTATGCCTTCCAAATGTTTTCTTTGAAAACATAAGTAATTTTTATCTTCATTTTTGGTAAGGTCCAGTTGTCATCAGTGAATCCTTCACCTGTGTCACCACCTGGAACTACAGGCATTGAACAGGGTCTGTCAGGACTTTCTATTAGTTCAACCCCTTCAGCTGTCAGCAGTGTTCTCAGTACAGGTAAAAAAAAATGTTCTTTAACATGTGTTTTTTATATATTTGTTTATTTAGGTTCTCAACATTCATTTCCACAAAACTTTGGGTTCCAAATTTTCTCCCCATTTGTCCCCTCCCCCCGTCCCAAAACACTGAGCATTCTAATTGCTCCTATCACCAATCTGCCCTCCCTTCTAACATCCCTCCCTTCTCTTATCCCCATCTTCTCTTTTGTTCTGTAGGGCAAGATAAATTAAAATGTGTTTTTCTCATGACTAGTTTCTCATAGCTTGTCTCCCTCTCCAGCCCACAAGGCAAATGCCTTAACTATGTTTGCGTTCCACCATTCAACAATAAAAAAGGAGTTTAAAGTGTTGTATACCAGTCATTGGGTCTGTAGGGTAAGAAATCAACACTCTGTTAACCACAGATAGAAACATCTGGAGGCCCTGATCATGTATAAAATATTCTTCCTTCATGATGATGGTAAACATCTTTGACAACCTAACTTGATTTTGATTATCAAAGGACCATTAATTTCTGTAGTTATATCATCCAAAGAATCTTTTTCTGTCTTAACATATACATTAGCTCAGACACCTTATCAGAAGAAAGCCTGTAGTTGTGGATTACATGGCCAGCACAATGGCACATTAGTCACTTTCTGTGAACCACTTTAACTCTTCAGCTATAAAACAAAAAAAGGAATTATGCACCAGATGTATAATAATCATAGATAAATACTCCAGTGCAAGAAGACAGAGTCATAGCAAGGTAAAATCCCTCCAAATTAGTTATCGGAACCCTAATATTCAGAGCACTCAGTCAGCACTCTTCCCCCGTCAGCCCTTAACCTACTCTAACAGGAGCACAAGCTAACTGACAGGTTTTTGCTGGGGCTCATCCTGGGATTCCCCCAGCTGGTACAAAGTCTGTAAGAAACTTTCCTCAAGGAGCATATATACTTACTCTGCTAAGCTTTTTGTAGCTAAAGTAGAGTGGGTCTGAAAAGTGTTTTAATTTGGCCATTGGATTAGGGACTCCTAAAGCTGCAGAGAATCTGCTTAGAGCACTCTCATTCCTCACCCTACAAAAAAATAGAAAACAATGATTCATCCCAGCTATGAAAAAGAAGAGAGCCAAGGGAGGAAATGGAGATACAAGTGTGTATGGCCGCTCCAGGCCTGAAGTAAAGGAAACTGACACCCAACCAGGGTTACCTTCCCTTTGGAGGTTATCCAGAGTGGGGACCCAGGCTGTCCCTTCTAATGTTTCATCCAAGTGGGAGGGACCTGAAAGAAAGTAACAGAAGAATACAAAAGGAAAACACAAGCACCAAAGAGTTCAAGGGAAAACCTTCGAAAAAAAAAAAAAAGCTGAGAGTTCATGCAGACGTTATCAAAAGAGAGAATCATAAAACCAGAAGAGGAGTATGCCAAGCTCATTTAAAAATATAAGATAATAACAAGAAGTTTCAGAGTGGTTAGAGAAGAAAAGAAAAAAGAAATAAGGAGTGAATATTGAATCAGAACTTAGAGTTCTCAATAAAGAATTTTAAAACTCAGTTTACAGATTAGGAAAAATTGATGCATCAATGTAAAAAAAAGTAAATGTATTCTCTGCAAGCCAGAATGACTGGCCTTAAGACAAGATGTACAGAGACAACTTAAGAAACAGGCCTAACAGGAAACCCAGAAGTATCGTAATGCAAAAAATGATATATGGGAATCACCCAGAACTTCTAAATACAGAATACAGACAACAAAGCATCATTTGGAAAAAATCTGCAGATTGCCTCCAAAAAGAAAACACCCAAATTCATGTTTCAAACTCCAAGCTACATAGTGGTTGAGTTTAGCTCATGACAGTTTGCAGAGGGGAGTGGAATGGTATATTCCTGAAAAGCCGAGGAACTCCAGCTGCATCCTAAAATGATAAGCCCTGTATCTCTTAGCCTAATTATCAGGTGGTTTTTTTTTTCCAAAAGAGAAGTGTCTCTCAACAAAGGCATCTTTGAAATAAAAAAATACAGAAAATCTATAAAACTTTGTTTTACTCCATTGAATCCAATGCTTTTTTCTCATCAACAAACAGAAATCTTGTACTTTTGTTTGTTATCTTAAAAAAAAGTCAGTTATAGCGTATTTCTTTGTGTGGGAATGTGGTACATTGCAGAATGAATTGAACAAAACAGTTCTTTGAAACCAAGTTTTCAAACAGCTGTTCCTGAAATGTGGTTCACAGACCCCCAGGATTCCCAAACCATGTTTATAATAATGCTAAGACCTGAGTTGCGTATTAAAATATTATTCCCTTTTCCAAATACATATCTGTGTGAAGCTGATTTTTCTTCATATTATATACTTCAACCAAAACAACACTGAACACAGAAGCACATATGAGAGTACAACTGTATTCTATTAAGCTGGACATTAAAGAGATTTGCTTAAATATGAATTTTGGTTTTGTTTTAGAAAAATTACTTTCATTAAAACCTGTCATTTATGTTAACATTTATTGGGTTTATTTTTTAATAAATTAATTAAAATGATCAAATTTAATTTCTGATATGGTGATATAATAGGTGAACCACATGTAAACAAATGTTCTTTGGTGTCTTCAACAATTTTTAAGAATAAAAAGGGGTCCTGAAACTGAAAAGTTTCAGAGCTCCTTTTCTAAGCATTTAGTCTCTTTCTGGGTCATTAATTAAACCCTAGACCAAAAGTCAGTTAATCATTAGCCTCCACCCTTAACTCATCCTGCTGTTTTTCATTCTGTCTCAGCGTATGCACATGAGCTAAAATTCATTGTTGAGAAATCAGATAAATTACAAGCTCTCATTTTTTTTGCCACCTACATAATTTTATCCATTTAGAAGTTCCATGAAGGTTGTATTTTGTTTTTCAAGAATCAGTCCTGCATGCTTGTAACTATTCCTTCTGCTGATACTTTTTTGAGGCTTCCAAGGTACTTGGCATGATCTTTTTCTCTTAAAAGGTATCATGGGTTAGTGAAAACAGTGCTAGTATTGGAGTTAATAAAACGTGAGTTCAAACCCTGCCACTCATGCTTCTAAGCTGTGTGACCATGGGCAAGTTATATAACCTTTCTGAGCCTCGGTTTACTTCATCTATAAAATGGGAATGATATTTTTAGCATTTACATCAAAGGATGGCTGCAAGGATCAGATTGTTGTTATTGAGTCGTTTTTTCATTTATGTCTTAATGACCCCATTTGGGGTTTTCTTGGCAAAGATCCTTTAGTGGTTTTCCATTTCCTTCTCCAGCTCATTTTACAGATGAGGAAACTGAGGCAAACAGAATTAAGTGACTTGCCCAAGGTCACACAGCTAGTAAGTGTCTGAGGTCAAATTTGAGCTCAGAAAGATTAGTCTTCCTGACTTTAGGCCTGGCTTTCTATCCACTGTGCCAACTGGATGCCCTTTAAGGATTAGATTAGATGGTGTTATATGGAGGACTCTGCAGACCTTTAACACTAGGACAGCTATTTGTGTCAATTTTTTTTAAAACAGCTTTTTCTGATAGCCATATTGATACTTCATTTTTCTAAAAAATATTCGCGAATCAATAAATTTGTTACTTTATCTCATTCCTAAGTATGTACAGGTACACAGTCTATTATCTAATATCTACCTGTTCTTGAGACAGATTTTGATTCACAAAGTTATACCTTAAAAAAAACCTAGCAGGCAGATTTATTTGAAATAAAATGTGTCCTTGGTTATTTCAGGTGTACCAACAGTACCATTATTGCCACCAAAAGTTAACCAGTCCATCAGTTCAGTGCCGCCAGTTAACCCAGCTACATTACCAGGTAATTTTAAAAGTACAGTATACTTTGGGGAATAAACATTTTTGATATGGAATAATAGTAACTGATATTTTATAGCAGTGCAGGGTACTTTTTTCTTTTCATCTCTTTTAATCTCACTTTATCTTCAAATCTTGAGGTAGAAACAGAATAATTATTAATGATTTTTTATAGTTGAAATTAACAGGTGCAAGAAGGTTAGAGCGCATGACTAGTTAGCAAATTAAGGATTGGACCCTGGGTCTCCTGATTCCTGACCTCACATTCTTTCCATTAAACCTCTCAATGTGAGCCAGTAAAGAAAAGGATAAAGAACATTTACTACAATAAGAATGGTAATTCTTTTTCTCATGAATTTAAGGCAGGTTTTTACCAAAAAGCAAAACAAACAAAACCCTGATGAGCATTGAACTTAATTATGGCACTCCAAATTATCCATTAGTTTGGATAATTTGGAGTGAATATCCATTCCAAAATTATTATGCATCTACGTTTTTTCATATAGTTGTAATCCATGTATGCAGATTAGTTGTTACAGATCCATAGTAATCCTTGTTAAAGATTGCAGTTCTCAATATTCTGATCCTTTAAAATATCATATAGTGTCACCACTCACCAAGAGTCGACATTCTTGTTATTTTTATCTTGCTAATCTGCTGTAATTTGCTTAAACATTTTCCCACCCCTGTGGTTGGACTTTGAGTTCTTCCACATTTCTCATTATTACAGAGCGCAGTCTTGTGTTCTACTGGTGATGAGCCTCTGTGTATATAGTGAGTCTAATTAGTCCTCAGGAAACAAATATCTATCACAGGGATCTTACTTCATGCATCCAGCATGGTAGATTCTGTCAGAGCTTTTTACATTGTTTTGACAGCAACTTTCAAGAATCCAGGGTCACTAATTGTGACTTCAGAAAACTGACAGGGAAATAATGCTTTCCCCCTTCTAGTTGGATAGCTAGTAGAATATAAATGTAGGGAGGCATACATGGTCAAACATGGCCACTCTGGGTTAGATTTTGTTTGTGGGTTTTGTTTTGTTTTTTGCTTAACTTTAATGTTTTATTACAGGAAAGAGTTCTCATTTGGGATGAGTGCAGAATCAATTAGCAAAGATGTTTTTTTGCATCATTGCATTTTTTACAACATTACATGTTGTTTTTACAACTTTTAAAAATCTAGAATCACTCCCATACCACAGTGAGGCATCACTTTGATCTGCTTCTGTGGAGCACTTGTAATAAATTCCTGTTATCTGCCTTATTGTGATGTATAGCTTGTTGCAGGTAAAATGACTTCTTTTTCATGTGGGGGGGATTCTCCCTTCAGGTCTGGTGCCTTTGCCAGCAGGACTGCCCAACCTAGCAAATCTTTCCAATGTCAACTTACCTGCACCACAGTTAATTCCAGGAGCTGGATTACCAGAAGTTATGCTCCCTGGTATGTACTGAATCTGTATCGAATAATTTCAGAAACACCTTTCCCCGAAAAAATCTTTGGAGCCAAGAAAGAGTCAAGATCCTCTATCTTAGTTTTTCTTTGAAAGCAAATCATTTCAACCTATTTCAGCTACATTAGAACAGGCTTTCAAATTTAACTATTGAGCAGCTTCTGACATCAGTGCTTTCAGGGGGCCTCTCCTCCCACCCTTCCCCATCCCAAACACAGGCGAGAAAGAAGACAGCATAGGAAAAATACCCTTGAGACTTTCTTGATCTGTAAACAAAAGTATCCCTCCTCTTTTTTTTTGCTTCTTCCACCTCAGACGCTGCTGCTAAGTGGTTATTTTAGACACAAGAAATGGGGATATGATGTTTATGCCAGTGAATTACAGTAAGAGGCTCCTGGCTAGCCTAGTGGAAGTTAATTACCTACAGGAACTTTTTCTGCCAGCAAATGAATAATAGTTTCTTTTTAAAATGTAGTCTAGATTCTAGAATTTAAGCTTATTTCAGATGTGACTAATTGAGAGTAGCAGGTATAACACATGATCTAGTTTCCTGTGCTTTATAATCACAAAATATGTCTTTTAACTTAATATAAATATCCTTAATTTCTACTTATATATTCAGGAGAATTTACATGATATTTAGTAAAGTCCTTTTGTGCTTTTTAAAGGTCAATTACTTGAGTGGTAGATTTGAGAGTACATCTTTTTTCTCTTTTGACTGGTGTGGATTTTAGTCATACTAGCCAGTAGCTTATCTCCTGGTAGATAAAAGCCATTTTTCATTTGTCGAGGGTTGTGAAATAAAATGTGTGCAGTTGGAATGATTTATTATCATAAATTTACTTGTTAAATTCTGTTTTTAGCTTCCTTCTATTATACTTGTAGCCTTACTACAGTTTAAAAGTTTGCAAGAATTTAGTAATTGATCTAAGTCTCAGTTTCCTTATCTTTAGAATGGAGAAAAGAAAGTAGGTAGATTAAGGCTTTTTCTAGCTCCAAGGCCTTTGTTCCTATGATGTTTCTGTTTATTTGGAATGAAAATTCTGATAGAATTGCAATTCTTTGCTTAAGTAAATCAACATCATTGCATTTTTGAGAACCATGTACTGTAACCCATTCTGATGGGCACATTTCTATATTTCTTCATCCTACTTATTGTCTGTCTCAAGGAATAACCAGATTACCTGAGGTTCAAGCTGATTGTGTAACTTTGATTCTGTGTTGTAAAATGACTCCTACCATTTTTGTACTTCAGTTGTAATGACTTTAAGTTTTGTAATAACGATTATAATAGCTTTAAGTAGTTATGTTGCTTAAATCTGTTGCTGACATTTTGAATTTTCAGCCATATTCTAATTAGTGTTGTTTATATGACCATATCAGAACCCCTGACAAATGGAAATGGCTCCCATGGACTGGGAGGTAAATTCTTGGGTTGGGGGGACTGAAATCCATACCAAGCACAAGAAAAAATGGATGATAAAGAAACACTCTCCCTCTCCGATTTGCCACTGAAATTATTGAAGTTTAAAAACAGCATAAGACTTTACTGAGTGTCAGATAGGAAAGACCAGCCAGGCTGGAGTCACAGGGTCAGACCACCACATGATGAGGAGGGTTTTTTGGCCCATCTGCCAAGGGATAGAGAGTTTGTGAGCTTCGTTGATGAAAGCAGAACCCACCTCTAAGATGTCATGGGTCTTTGAAATATTTAATACTGGGTCATAATGCTGGCAGCTTCTGTGGTCTTGGGATCTAGGGTGACCTTTCCCATAAGTGAACATAACCTACCCCTCAGCCTCATTTAAGTGCTAACTTAAATGCCTATGTTTGGTTATTGTATTTGAATAGCTTGCTAAGGTTTGACTTTTTTATTTTCTTCTTCCTACCCTATTGGTGAGGCATAGGTCCACACAGCAGGCAATGGGGAAAAAGCTGGCTTATTAGAATATATGTTCCTAGTCATCCATGGTGTTTAGCTAAAGATATGCAAATTAAAACTCTGTTTGAAATGCTCCTTGTTTTGTGATATCAGGAAATTCAAAATAATTCTACTTTGTAATTGATTCTGTATTGAGTTGATTTCATATTATAATTGATTCTGTATCTACTTAAGTCCCCATTCTAAGTCCATTAGTTGCACTCAGGAATTTAGCTTTTCCTCTTAGTTATATCTCTTACTATTAACCCTTAGGAGACTTCCAGGACATCCTTGTGTTATCTTTAAGTTAACTTGGTACCACCCCCAAAAGATATATCTCTGTCCTTGCTTGTGTAGTATATAATTAGGGGAGGTTTTTATTTCTGCCAAAGGGACAGCAAGCCTGGAAGTTGTGATCCCCTCGCAAAGATAGATCTCATAAAATAATTAGCATTCTTTAATTATCAGAGAGGGGTGGTCATTAGTTGCATGTGAATGGCAGACCACCTTTCTTAGCATAGCCAATCTCAGTGTTCCTGCCCCCACCCTATCACTTTTTCTCCACATCTACCAATACCCCTTGTTTGTTGTGTGTCAGTAAAGAGAGTGTCCTCCTTTCGTTGGGGTCACTGGCTTTACTAAGGTTGCCAGTCTGGCCCAGCTTTGTTAACAGTTATACATGTCACTGTCAATAAACTGATCTTGTTTGGAGTCTTGTACCTCAGTCTACATTTATTAAGTTTATTTAAGACTTTGCCATAAGCTATCCATGGGTTTGTTTTTGTTTTTTCATTCTAGGTTTGCCACCTCTTCCTTCCTTGCCTCCCTTAAACCTGTCTGGAATAACCCCGCTGTCCATGCCATCAGAATTTCTCCCTTCATTCCCTTTGGTCCCAGAGGTTTCTACGACGCCTGAGCAGCTGCTGTCCTCCCTTCCTCCGGTGGGGGGCCTACCTTCTGATCCAGCTTCTACTTCAAGAGCTGAACAAACCTCTTCCCTTCCCTCAGATGCTCCTCCCCCTACTTCAAAGGCTGCAACTACTGTTGAAGACAGAGCAAACGAACCCATCACAACCAGGGAAAAGCCAGTTTCTACCATAACAGATACAAGTGCTTCAGCGTCACCTTAACTTGAAATCATTCCTTGGGATTGGCTTGGTATATTTATTTAGCCACAGGAGTGTGTTTGGAAATGCAAACTCTCATTAATTTCATACTAGTTTGTACTGTATCTGTAGGAGTCCTGTAAATAATTCTAAAGGTAAAGACAAATAGGAAGATAGAAGCTTTCTATTCTGCAAAGTTGGGGTGGGGGGCAAGGGACACCAGAAAGTGCTAGTATTTTAAGGGTAACACAGGCTCCCACTGCCACCTTTGGAGAGGCTAGGACTGTAGCCTGCTGGGCCTTCTGCCAGCTCCTTCTGTAAGAAATTGGAACCTTTTATGCCTAACCTTTACCTGCAATGTTTCTTGTACTTTGTAAGCAGTTTGCAGGAATACAAACCATCTCACACACGGGGGGAAAAATGAGGTTCTACTTTTGATCTTTGTGAGTCACATCTATTTTAACATTTGCAAAAGATCTTCCAACTAAAGATGTTTGTTAAAGTTACAGAACGTGCACTGTTAACTGAGCATATTTTTATTCAGCCTATACACAGATCCTTGTTTTGAGCTCACAAAATTACTCCACATTTTGTAACTGCAGCTGTGTTGCTTGATGAGTCCGCTGTAAAATGGCATTTGAAAGATGTTGCGTAGTTCTAAACCAGAAGGTGGCACTTTGTGGCTACTTGTAAAATAAGAGCTATACTGGGAAAATAGGTACAGCAGCAATAAATCCCTGTCATTTTACTTTTCTTCCTGTGTGTTACATCTTAATACCAGTCATTGCCGTGTGTGTCTTTGAAGGGACCACATCGTATTGAGATTTTGGCCTGTTCTTTGGGGTTATCAGGGTGGTTAGTAGCCAGGGCTTAAATTCTTGAAAAATGTAAACTCTTGTTTTAATAGGCATTGATAAAAGACAGTGCAGTGATGATCACCTGGTAATCTTGTGCTGAAGAAGTAAATCCCCATCTCTCCCCATTGCTGCATGGTATGCTGTGCCAAGTGACCTTCTGAACAGGTCCTTTTCAGCCAAAAAGTTTAGAAGAATTTTATCTTCTACTCATGGCAGCTTACAGGGTTGAGGCACACTTCTAGCACTTGTCACCTGTTAGGACATTTCATTTTCTGGCATTGGGTGCTTTATACAAGGTTTCAACCTTGGCTTACAGTTGCTTCTTCTACTTTCATGTAAAATTATTTCCTTCAGGCCAGTAGGTCTCTGTTGGGATGATATATTAAAACAAAGACATAAGAGGAAATAAAAGTCTCTTCTACATTTGGAAGTTATACTTTTCTTACTAGTTTATCACTGGGGAAAAAATTGGGCTTTCCTTTACTACAGGTCTTCATGTAAAGGCCATTAATTGGATAATATGGCAGGTCCTTCCATCTCTGAGAATCTGTGGTTCCATGTGAAAGTTGTTAGTACTTTCTAAAATAATCTGTTCATCAATCCAAGCAAACCTGATATGAAAATTTTGGCTTAAGAAATAGACACATTTAGGAGATGCCCCCTTTCACCTATGAAATTTTGCACCATAGAATTCCTTTGAATAGCCTACTTCTGCCAAATGCTATGACCTGCAAACACCTTTGCTGGAATGCAGTTAATCTGAAGCTTAGTGCTTTACTTATAAAGTGGCAGGGAGTGAGGTAGCAGACTCACTGGACCACAGAGATGTCTGTTTAACTCTGTGCCTTCCAGCAGAAGCAGTTTAACTTTTGGTACTGCCATTTACATCATCACACCAGCAGCCCACAGAAACTGATGATGGAAAAGGAAGGTGCTTATTGTGACCTTGACCTCATGATGGCTTTACAAGAATTCTCATTTTCTTCCAGTCAATGTATATTTAACCTTTAACTATAACACTCATCCCTAACTAATTCAACAAATGTTGTTAATCAGCCAACAAGGTGATTATCACCTGCTTTGTGTAAGACACTAACCTACTACCAAGACAGAAAAAATGGAAGAAGTACCTGACCTCAAGAAGTTTATATTCTACTAAGCAGCTTTCCCAGTGTATCCCCCCAGAACTCAGAAGGCCACGAAATAATAATGTTGTCACAGTACTTGTTTTCTGCATGTGGAGTGCTAAATTGAAATTCAGGACTAGACTCGCATCCCATTGATTCACCATTTCAGTACACAGTGGGCAATAGATATTTAAATGTCTATTATGTGTAAGCCAAATCCGAGGGTAGGGACATCCCTGCCCTCTAGGAGATAGCAGTTCACTTGGAGAGAAGTCGATAGGATTTAGAGTTAGAAAGAACCTCTGAGATATTCTTGTCCAGCCTTCTTTTCAGGTGAGGACAATATGGCTAAAAAGGTAAAGCGACCTAGCTCAGTCAGCAGGACACAAATCCAGTCCAGCTCCCATGCGGTTTTCTACCCTGAAACATTAACAATACAAGGCAGTGTGTAGTTCAGTTGATTTCATTAATGTCTGACTCTTTGTGGCCCCATTTAGGGTTTTCTAGGCAAAAATACTAGAGTGATTTGCCATTTCTTTCTCCAACTCATTTTACAGAAGAAGAAACTGGCAAACAGGGTGAAGTGACTTGTCCAGGGTCATACAGCTAAGAAGTGTCTGAGGCCAGATTTGGACTTAAGAAGAGGAGTCTTCCTGACTTCCGGCCCAGCACTCTAACCATGATGCCAGCTAGCTGCCCCCCTAGCTGCTCCAGAAAGGCAACACATGCAAATATACAATAGAGACAATAAACCCTGGACTCCTTGTGCTTAAATAGGGGAAGCTGCATGAGGGATTTGAGTTGAATTCTGCAGTGGACAGAAGAGGAAAATGGGCTATCACTTTTTTCACCTGCTATTCAGTATCATGGGAAAGAAACTTTTTTTTTTTTGGTTATCACATAAATATTATAATCTATTCTTTCCACATATCAAGGCACATGGTCAAAACTATCATTATGTTTTTACTAATTCATTCATAGATAAATACCTAGTCAATACTTGATACTACTTACAGACACCACCACAAAATAAGTTTTTAAAATTATAATTATAAGGAGGGTCCCAATGTTGTGTGCTCTAGATAAATTTTAAAAGACATAACCAAGCATGAACTCCCAATTCTGTCATAGCAAAACCTAGCCAGAATATTTAACTGCAGTTTTTTTTCATATAAACATTTTCAGTTTTCAACATTCACTTCCACAAAATAATAAATTTCAAATTTTCTCTCTTATCTCCTCCCTACCCCACCCCAGGTCAGTGTGTGTTCTGATTGCCCTTTCTTCCAATCTGCCCTCCCTTCTGTCACACATACAAACACACACCCCTTATCCCCTTCCCTTCCATTTTCCTGTAGGGTAAGAGATTTCTATAAGCTTGCTTATATATCTTATTTCCTAGTTGCACAACATCTAGCATGCATTTTTAAAGCTCTGAGTTCCACATTCTATCCCTTCCCCCCCTCCCCACCCACCCTCATTGACAAGGCAAGCAATTTGATAAAGGTTATACATGTGTGTTCATGTAAAACACTTCCATAACAGTGATGTGAAAGACTAACTATATTTCCCTCTATCCTGTCCTGCCCTCCATTTATTCAATTCTCTCCTTTGACCTGTCCATCTACCAAAGTGTTTGCTTCTGATTACCCCTTTCCCAAATCTGCCATCCCTTCTATTATCCCCTTTCTCTTCTCCACTTTGTCTCTGCTTTCCTGTAGGGTAAGATAACCTTCCATATTGAGCGTGTATGTTATTCCCTCCTGAAGCCAAATCCTCTGAAAGGAAGACTCACTTATTTCCTCTCACCTTCCCCTTCTTCCCCTCCATTGTAAAAGCTTTACACATATATATATTCCCTCCAACTATCCTAATACTGAGAAAGGTCTCATGAACTACAAATATCTTTCCATGTAGGAATGTAAACACTTCAACTTTAATAAATCCGTTATGATTTCTCTTTCTGGTTTACCTTTTCATGCTTCTCTTTATTCTTGTATTTGAAAGAGAAATTTTCTATTTAGTTCTGGTCTTTTCAGCAAGAATCCTTGGAAGCCTTCTATTTCATTGAAGTTCCGTTTTTTTCCCCTGAAGTATTATACTCAGTTTTGCTGGGTAAATGATTCTTGGTTTTAATCCTATCTCCTTTGACCTCTGGAATATCATATTCCAAACCCTCTGATCTCTTAGTGTAGAAGCTGCTAGATCTGGTGTTATCCTCATTGTATTTCCGCAACACTCGAATTGTTTCTTTCTGGCTCCTTGCAATATTTTCTCCTTGACCTAGGAACACTGGAATTTGTCTACAATATTCCTAGGAGTTGTCCTTTGAGGATCTCTTTCAGGAGGTGATCAGTGGATTCTTTCCATTTCTATTTTACCTTCTGGTTCTAGAATACCAGGGCAGTTTTCCTTGATAATTTCTTGAAAGATGATATCTGGGCTCTTTTTTTTTTATCATGGCTTTCAGGTAGCCCAATAAGTTTTAAATTGTCTCTCCTGGATCCATTTTCCAGGTCAGTTGTTTTTCCAATGAGATACTTCACATTGTCTTCTGTTTTTTGTTCAGTTTTGTTTTATAATTTCATAATTTCTCATGAAGTCATTAGCTTCCATTTGCTCCATTCTAATTTTAAAAGAATTTTCTTCAGTGAGCTTCTGGACCTCTTTTTCCATTTGGCTTATTCTGCTTTTTCAAGCATTCTTCTTCTCATTGGCTTTTTGGGTCTGTTTTGTCATTTGGGTTAGTCTAATTTTAAAGGTGTTATTTTCTTCAGCATTTTTTTGGTTTCCTTTAGCAAGCTATTGACTCATTTTTCATGCTTTTCTTGCATCACTCATTTCTCTTCCCAATTTTTCCTCTACTTCTCTTACTTGATTTTCAAAATCCTTTCTGAGCTCTTCCATTGCCTGAGACTAATTCATATTTTTCTTAACGGCTTTGGATGCAGGAGCTTTGACTTTGTTTTCTTCTTCTGGCTGTATGCTTTGATCTTCCTCATCACCAATGACATAAGAAAATACCTCTTCACTGAGAAAGTAAGGACCATGCTCCCCTCTCAGCCAGATGAGAGACCCTTCTCACTGACCTTTGAAGCTGTCTAGCATTTGTGAGTTGAGAAGTCTGGAATCCACAGCAGCCACCAACGATTCAGTCCCCAAGACCTTGCTCTCACTCAGTCCACACCAGCATGCCCCACACCAAACTGCCCTCTGCTCTCAGCCTGGTGCAATAGACCTTTCCCATCGACCTTCCAGATTGTCTTGGGCTAGAAATTTGCTTTACTCTGTCATTTTGTGGCTTCTGCTGCTCTAGAATTTGTTTAGAGTCATTTTTTGCAGATTTTTTTGAGGGGTTTGGGGGGGAAAAACTGTAGCAAGTCCCTACTTCTACTTGGCCATCTTGGCACTACCCTGGAAAAAGCTATTTTAAACTCATGCATTGGCTTGAGATGTCTGGTTTCCTTAAGGCAAGCTACATGTACTTTCTCGGAAAGGGGAGGATCTTGGAACACTAGCTTTCTTATTTGACTAACGAAATGCTCACCTTTCCTTTTGATTAAATCTGCCTCATTCAAAACTAGCAGGTAGGCTCTTCTCCTTCTAAGGGGGTGATTAAATTATCCTGATTCTCAACTTGGGTATTTAATAAGGCAATTATGCAACTAATGGTTTTGGTGAACGTTTGTATATTTACTATTTCAACTTCAATAGCCCAGACTTGGACCTCAGCAGAAGCCCCAGGAAGTTATAGATACCAATCAACCAAGTACCATTAATGGGACTGTCCTGTTCCAAAGGAAGTCATTAAGACTGCCCCAGGCACTGGGCTCTAGAAACTGTCTTGTCAAAGGGTCACACAAGTAATGGTGCAAGATATAATAAAATACCCAGGGTAGAGTCCCATTTTTTTGCCTTTGACCTAGGAAACTACAAACAGTGTGCCTACCCCCTTTGCTTTATTAGTCTCTTGTATTTAGGATGTTTTATTTAACAGTTTTAATTCCTCCTTCTGTAGTCAGTTATCCTAACACTGTGAACAATAGGTAAGTAAAAACGTAAATTAGAATTCTGTGCAACCTGTCATTTTCTTCATAGGCAACTGCTTGTGGCCTGACATTGTCTCTGTGCCACGAACACTCCATTATCAAGCTTCTCACAGCAGGCATGCTGTTTGGGAGAGCTCCCATTCTGGGCAGAATAAAGAGGGACTCCAGTAGCTGAAGACTTCATTTCCCAAGTGTCTGGCCAGACACAGCACACATTGATTAAGCTCCTTACAAAGGTATTTCAAATATGGGACCACCAGGGACCAATTTGAAAATTGGGGCAACCTCCAAGTTGTTCTAGGACAACTGTTTAGGGAGGGGTCTTAGGTGAAGAACCCTCAGAGGTTAACTGGTCCAACCCTCTCATTCTGCAGATGAGAACAGAGACCCAGGGCTGTGATGTAGTAATGGTAGTGACCTGTGGAGCAGAGATTTGAACCAAGGTCTTCTGGCTCAAAATTAAGGGCTCTGTTATCTGATTATTTGAACATAAGCACCTATTAAAAATTCAGTATGATTTTCAGCTGCCATCCCTGTCTTGCCTGGCACAGAGAAATATTTCACTTCCAGGGTTGTCTCCTGACTTCCTGGGGAGACAAGAGGGGAGGGGAGAGACAAAATGGACAGGCATCCCTGCCCAGGTTAGATTGGGTCTGATTATCTGCATTTATATCTCTCTCCACTAGATGGTGCTGAACAGTGTCTTTTCCAACATGAGTGTCAGCTACTAGCCCACAGTGTGGCCAGTTCCTTTCCTCCCAAGCCCTCTTGATGCATTTATATTTCCTCATGCTAGTGAATGAGATTACAGTAAGCAGCAGAGAGGAGGAAGCAGGAGCACAGATATGGACAAGCTCAGAGGAGTCCAAGCCCCAATGGCAGGTCCAGGAGCAACCCTGGGCTTTTCTTCCAAAGAGGAGCTGACACACCTTAACTCATTCTGAATTCATCTCCAGCATGGCCAAGAGGCAGCTGCCATAGATCTCTCTGGCTTCCCAGAAAAGTTCTTTCACATCCAGTTGGCTCACAGAGATGCTAGGAGCAGGCAGGCAGGTCAGGATAACTGCCAAGAGGATCTCTGGAGCATTGGCGGGAGGGGGTGGGATGGATGGTGAAAAAGAGAAGGATCCAGAAAATGCCAATGTGTTGGTACCTAGGGCCATGGCCACACTGGGACATCCCGTGACTGCCTTACTCAGCCCCTCTCACTCAAGTGGAAGCCACTCTACCTACACCCTACTCCTAATCACAGTTACTTATATTTTTATGTGTCCTATAACTGGTTCTGGGGCTCCGGATCTATCATTTACATTACAGAGGAAGTACGAGGTGATTGCTCCACAAACCACCCTGTGAGGAAGAGGGCAAGTCTTAATCCCCCCACTCCCCACTTTGAAGGTGAAGGAATAGCCCCAGGAAAGTGATTTCCTCAAATGGCAAAGCCAGGATTTAGGGCCAGGGCTTCTGACTGAATTCAGTCTTTTTTCGGATACACCAGAAAAACCGTAATAATGTCTTCAAATAATTGAGATGTCATGAGAAGGAAGTATATTCTGCATAGCCCCAGAGGACAGAACTTGGAGCAAAGAGGCCCTGAGGGAGAGATTTAGGCTTTGGATAAGGGAAAATTTCCTAGCAGTAGTAAGAGTGACCTGAAAGGGATAGCACCTGCCTTGAGGAGGCAGTGAATTCCATCTTAGAGGAGGTCCTCAAAAGACTAGATGACATCTTGTTTGGTGTGTCACAGAATGGGCCCTCTTTTAGGACCAGGCTAGACAGGAAGACCTCTGAGTTCCATCCCAATGCTGACTCAACAATGAGAACAAACTTTCTGCTTGTCCTACCAGCCTCTTCAGAACAAGGGGAGCTTAGGACCCTCCAGAGAGCAGCTTCCGGGGAACCTTGGTAGATTCTCATTTGACAGCCTCTCTGTTGCCTCAAAACCAGCTCCTCAGAAGTGACCATCAGGGTCCACTTAAACATTCTTGAAGAGAGTGGGAGTTGGCAAAATCTGAATGACTTCAGAGGAACTCAGCAATGCCCCAGCTGTTTGGACAAATGGGTTCCTGGGGCCAGAGTAGGGCTGGGCTGCTAGGTGTCTGTCCATGTACCCAGAGGAGATAAAAGCTTCCATCGCCCAAGAACCTGAGCACTCTCTTTCCAATTCATTTCAGCTGTCTCCATTTCCTTATCTGATGCTTATGTGAAAATAATTTACATTTATACAGGTTTTACAAAGCACTTACCTCTTAACAACCCTGCAAAATAAGCAGTATGAATAATATTTTCTCCATTTTAAAGACAAGGAGATTAATGCTTACAGAAACCATGAAAACAGGCAATATAGTAAAAACCAAAACCCCATCAAAGCTAAAATTGTTTACAGCAAAGGTGTCAAACATTCTGCCCTATAAGGCCTATGACCCTCCCAAGTGAGGTCTGGACCAGATTAAAATGTAATTGGGAAATAAATACTAACAAAACAAATAAAAATACAGCAAGGCATAAATAATGTTTTATAAATGAGACATACAATAAAACATAGATGTGTGATTTTCTAAGTCACTAGGCACATGCAGGGATCTTTATGTACAGGTTAGTGGCCCCTGTTTCTGACTTTGACACTGCTTGTTTACAGCAACATCGACATGAGTTGCCCCTCCATGGGTGCACCAAACCTTAAGTCTTCCCTACATATATTTGCTTTGAACATATCCATTTCTTATATGTCCCTAATATTTCATCTCTCTTTGTACGCATTTCCTGCTACTGATGTGTCTGTCTATGTGGCAGTATGCCCAGGCTTATAGGACAAATGTTCTATTGCTAGCTTTCACATTATCCCAATCCATTTAATGCCTTTGCTTTGGGCTCTGTCCTCGGACCAGAGAAAAAGTAAATACATTGATGGGGGCTTGTGAGCTTCAGTACAGGTTGAATATGGAGCCATGGAATATCGTGAACGTGGGATAGCTATTTTGGAGACCCTACACTTGCCTCAGGGGCTATCAAAACAAACTAAAAATTAAGTTGTTTGACTTTCTCTCTGCCATCATTTGGCAGTTGTCCCAGTCAAAGCAAATAAACTCCTAGCCTAGTCAATAAGCACATTCCAACACACATACCACTAGGGTCAAATTAGAAGTCAGAGGGTACTAATTCACATTTCATGGGGTGAATATGAACTGTGGAAGGACGTGAGTGGAACAAATGCATGAGGAAAGCAGCCTTAAATCTGTAGATTTAAGAGAACTGCAAAGAGTTAAGTCACGGAGCCTCTGTTGACATAGCCAATTAACTCCGCTGAGGAACAGAGGAAGAATTTCCTTAAGCCAGGCCTACCTGACACATGGCCCACAGCCCACCAAAGGATGTCGGGTGGCCTGTGAAAAACATTGAGGATGTGAAAGAAAAGATGTAACGAGTGCTTTGTCCATGCCCCCTTAGCCCACCTTCTACCAGTCACTACTGTTCCTGTCATGAAACTTGGCAGGTGGGTTGTCACTGCGCACTCTCTCCTGTTTGCCACATGACCTGCGGCAACCAACGATCGTCAATCTGTCTCTAGTCAGAGGAGCAAAAGTCATAAATTTTCAGTGTATTTTTGGTCTTTACTGGCATTGAACTGGGATAAAATGAGTGCCGCCACGCACCAATGCATCTGACCCATAGTATGCAATAAGGGGCAACAGAAAGCTTCTTCTCCTCCCTCATTGCACTGCCACTCTCTAAGTTATGTGAGTGTCTGGCGCTCTCTCCTAGTTCAGACACTCAGATCAGTATTTCTTTGTATGTGAGCAGATGCTGTGGAGACTTTTTGGTTCTAAAATTAAAGTTTTGGAGTGACTTTTTAAAATAGGCAATAAAAAGAAACAGAAGATCGAATCAAAACATAGAGTTTTTGATCCAGAGTAGACAAATATACTTGTTTACTTACATGAGAGACAAAATATTGTGCCTTGTTTGCCAAGAAGTAATAGATGTTCCAAAGGAATACAATCTCTGTAGCCTTTGAATCGAAACATCCTGACTTCAGCAAATTGGACACCAAAGAAAAACAAATTAAAGTATTGAAATTGCTGAAAAATCTCAGTGGGGAACAATGGTTTTTCAACAAAGTAAACTCAGAAAATGAAGCAGCTACTAAGGTTAGTTTTCAGATTTCTAAAGAAATCGATTTCAAACATGATTCCAAAGTATAATAAATTGATTGCTGACAAGAAGTGTAATATGTTTCTTCACTACATGCAAACAGTAAGAAAATAGAAAAATGTATTAAAGCTTGTGCTGTTTAGCAGAGTAATTTTTTTAACATTAGTATGATTTCACGATAAATAAAAATCTTAATAAGTGTAATTAATTAATATTAATTGAAATATCCCTTTTTATAATATAGTTCTTTTGTAAAATAGTTGAATCACTAATACTTTTATTTGGAAAGTGAGCCACTAAAAACCTATCTGCAGTCGGAAGGAGTTTGGCCTATTTTAACTTTGCCCCCTACCTACTGCCAAGTTGTGCAGGTCTGCCTTAAACCAAACCAAACTGGCAATTATACAGTGATTTAAAGTTTTCAAGCACTTTACAAATATCTCATTTTATCTTCCCTCGCAACAATCTTTGGAAGATAGATGCTATTATTTTATCCCTAAAAGAGCCAGGATCTCCCATTGCATCCTGGGCCATCTCTAGTCGTCCTGATGAATATCTGACCACAAGAACCAGATGACTCTGGAGGAGAAAGTGAGGCTGATGACCTTGACACAGCCCTTCCTCATTCAGATCAAAGTCATGTCATGTCATCATCTCCCTGATGTCACGGTCATCTTTGAGAATGAAAGACAAACACAACAACAATTATTATCCCCATTTTACAGATGAGGAAGTTAAATGACTTGCCCAAGTTCACATAGCTAGTAAATGTTAGAGGCTGGATTTGAAGTCAGATCTTCCTATCCACCATACCACCTAGCCACTTCTAATAATTCTTTATTATTTCACATCTTCTTTTCTAGTAACATCAAAAGAATCATCCAGTAAGTTTGCAGTCAGGTTTCTGAGTTCTAAAAATGCCCCTTTGAACTAAAAACAAAACCTTAACTAATGACTCCCAACCCCCATGGAGAATCTGAGGATCAGAGTGAGAAATGCCTGGCCCTCTGCTAGTGCTGGACCAGTCAAGACTGAAGAAGGACCCTATTCAGAAGCATTTATTCTAAAACTGAAGAACACGTTGATCCTTCACTTTGAAGTGATGATTTTCCTTAGTTTACAGAAATATATTGATTTTCCTGTGGATAGGTATGTACCAAATGATGCCACCAAGAGCAGACAGATTAACTCAAAAAATAGAATCCTTTTCCTCCTATTAGAGGGAGTGGCCATTAGTTTATCAGTTCTCTGAAGTCTGTTTAGATATTTTACACATCTCCCTATATATTTGGTATGGCCTGCCCACAAAATATTTGCTGGTGAATAAGATTATTTCAAACTGAGCCATTCTGTATTTGTTGAAATGCAACAAGCCATCAGTGATATTGTGAGACTAAAAAAGGTCAACACATTCTGAAAGGGAGCTATTAGTAGTTCAAATAGAAAATTGCCTATTGCTAAGCAAGTAATTATATTTGACTACTATATATTTCATGGAAGATATAATTCTGGTTTACTAAAAAAAAAATGAAATGAAATAGCTAATTATCTCTCACTAGAATAGCAAACCTGTTTCAAGGGTTAATTTTTTAAAGTCTTCATGACAAAAATGACAAAAGACAGAAGGTCTGCAGAAAGACAGGCATACAGTGATACTATGAGTGGAGCTGTGGATTGATCCAGCCAGTTGGCAAAAGCAATTGAAATTATGTGAAAAAAGTCAGAAACCTCATCAGATCCTTTGGTGCAAAGGGTCTACCACTAGGCATGCAGCTAGGTTCAAATTGGTGTGCATAAAGAATTCCCTTATCATAATTGTACATAATCAAATTTGCACTATTTGAAGTTTTAATTGTGTCCAATATGGTCATTTGTTCCAGCCCAATGGAATAAACTATGTGAGCTTGAATTATGTGACCACTTCAGTGGATTTTTTACTTGGCACTAATTGGGACCTAGTATATGTCCCAAGGAAGTCAAAGATAGAGAGAGAAGAAGGGGTCTATTCATAGCAGCACTTTTAATAGTAGCCAAAACACTGGAAATAAGTGGGTGCCCATCTATTGGGAAATAGCTGTACAAATTGTAGTTTATAAGTACAATTGAATATTACTGTGGAATAAAATGTGAAACTTAGAAAGAATTTGCAGAAATATGGGAAGAGTATTATGAACTAATAGAAAAAATGAAATAGAAGAAGAATGTTACAGAATGTTAATAGCTACAGTAACCATAAGTGAAAAGAATACTGGAAGGAAACTGAACTCTTAATTAGATTTATGTAATGACCATCGGCCTTAGAGGACAGATAATAAAGCACATTCCCTTTTTCAATAGAGAGGTGGAGGATTATAGGTGGAAAAATGTTGCATATACCTTCATTTTAAAATGCTTTGTTATAAGGCAAGATTTAATAAAGGTAGGGTCATATATATATATATATATGTACACATATACATATGGAAATGGATTGGAGTATAGATGAAAAACAAAAACAAATAATACTTTTAAAAAAATATTCAACTGAAGTCCTAATCTGAAGCATTATTTTGATATGTATTCACAAAGACTACACAGCCCTAGAGCTCAAGTTCTGGAAAATTCTGCCAAGCCAAAAAGACTTTGAGTAGGGGTCTATTTTTCAAGGACCACTCTCCCTAAGGGGAGAGAAACTTATTACCAAGTTTGCCAGCTAGGTTTTTGGAGACAGCGGGCTCAAACTTAGAGTGGTTGTCACAGAGCTTTCACCTCACCAAGTTCACTTCTGAATATGGTAGCTGATGGATGAGTTGCTTTCTTGTCTGCAGCATCTTGGCTGCCTGGTCAATTCAGTGGTAGGCTATATCCTTCAGGTGACTCTTGAGGTTACACTGGCATCTCACTTGGTTCAACGGGTGGCACACTCTGACCTGGATTCCAGTTCTGATGGTCAGCTAGATGGCAGAGTATATAGAGTGCTAGGCTTGGAGTTGGGAAGATCTGAATTTAAATCTGGGCTCAGATACCTACTAGCTGAATGACTCTGGGTGAGTCACTTAACCTCTGTCTGCCTTGGTTTTCTCAATTGTAAAATGGAGATGATAATAGCACCTCCCTCTCAGGGTTATTATTGTGAGAATCAAGTGAGATAATATTGGCAAAGCACTTTTCGCATAGTGCCTGTTACTTAGTAGGCACTTAAATGTTTGTTCCCTCCCTACCCCCTCCCATTTTTCTGAAGTTCTCAAGGTTTCATCTAGTCAGCTCTAGCTCTAACACTCACTCACCTAAGAACAGAAAGGAAAGAAACACTACAGAGCCTTCATGTTGACCCTGGTACTAAGAGTCAACCAATACTCCCACCTCTCTTTCTCCTATCAAAATCTTAAAACCTCCATCACCACTAGAAAAAAAGAGACCTCAGTCAGTGTCATTTTTATACACATTCATTTCCATTTATACACATTCCATTTTTACCACTCAGTAAACCAAGAAGACACAACCGCAGAATAATGGCTCTTGCCCTGAACTGGGGGTTCCTCCATTATATACATCATGCCAGATTTCCAGAAACAGAGCTCCTGCCCACCCCAGTAGCCATTTGGGCTGGTAGCAGGTAGAGCCCCCTGGGGTACTCCAAGGACTGGGCCTTAATTAGTCAATCCTCTGGCTACTCTCATTAATATGTCTTTCCTCTATGCATATGTGAACAGAGACAAAGCTCCTGGCAGAGATTATGACATTTGGAGGGGTGGGGATGGGGCGTGGCTCTGCAGGTCCTTTTGTGACCTGCAATTCTTTCCATATACTGCAATGCAAGGATTATTCTGTGAGAAAGCAGTTTTATCATTTGCAGCTCTGCTTTTTAAATTTCAGTTCTAAATGGGTGACATCTTACATTTCAAATTTTACTACAGTGTCATTTTACTGCAGTTTTGGGAATGTAAACAAAGTTATCTTTAAATAAAAGCTGATATTTTAACAAAGAAATATTTCTCACTTACTGCAGTGAAATGTCAAGTCATCTTATATCAAAGGAAAAAACTTCATTTGATGTTATCCCTACTATTTCATTTAAGAGGTCCTTGACCTTCACCAGTAAATAATCATCTATAAGCATTAACCCATGAAAGACAGTCTGTTAGAATAATCAATGACCACTTCCTTGAAAATCTACAAAGATCTATCACATATGAGCTCTGGTACTCAAATGCAATTCCTTGCTTAGCCATCACACTGTAAATTAATTGCACACTCTACCCTGCCATTAATTTGCTTTTATCACTTCAGCACATTCTAAATGCCATGTTGGGGATTTTAAACAGCTTCCATAACAAACAAACATGAGACAGGAAAGTGATAAATGTGATACTTGTGTATTTTCTAAATAGTAATTTTGTCATTTCAAGGGACAAGATGAGAAGACAACCAGAACCACAAGAAAACATGTTCCAAATCACAAATAGTAAGAGAAATGCAAAATAAAACAACTTTGAGGTTTCCCCTCATGCCTTGCAAATAGGCAAAGATGACAAAAAATGGAAATAATTTGTGCTGGAGGGGCTGCAGGAAGAAAGGTACACTTGTACGGGTAGGGGTAACTAATTTAACTTAATCCTACCCCTCTTAAACTATAAGACTCCCAATTAATCTCATAGACTTTAGACTAAGTGGAAAAATCCTTCAAACTGTAGTGACTGCATAGGCATCATGTTTGGACAGGCTGAAAAATTGTGGCCATGTCCCAGAGGTTGTCTATAAATTATAAAACTAGTTAGAATTGCATTCACTTGAGAGTTTGGAGCAACTGTGGCATTCCAGCACACCCATGATGAGAGTTGGAAAGGAGAGGGTGAGACCACCCCCTAAAGCCTGGAGTACCAGGGGCAGGTCACCTGGAATGAATTCTTGGACTCAAGCATTCTTGAGGTAAAGGTAGAGATTTATTACACTTCTCAGTGGGCAAGAATTCTTAGGGAACTTGCAAGCTTAGAGATGTACAAATAAAGTTATATAGAATATTTGTAGCGTAACATGTGCCAAGTGTGATGACTAGGTGATTCAGGAATCAATTGGGAGACTTGGGAGACGTTGACACAGGACCATCCAGCGTGGCACATCCACATCACACTTTGATTATATTGCTTTTACTTCTGATCTATGTCTAAGAGAACAGTTTTATATGGTTGACACTATTATTACTGTTTCTAATTTGTGCTATAAAAATTGATCAAATAGTTTGGTCAAATTCATTATTGCTCTTTGGTGTTTGACTAAATCTTGGCACTATGGAACAACAGTGTGAGGACATTAGAATGGTATTTGAAAAATATTGTTGTTTTATAAAGGTTGTTATTCATAAAGGGTTGATATGCAGAATGTTTAATGAAGATGCTGTAAAATTCATAAATATGAGAGTAAGAGAAATGGGGGGATTGTAGAAAAGTGGATACAAGAGCAAAGTCAGAGGCATTCACTAAGGAGACACCGAGAGTCATTTAAACAGCAAACAGTGACTCAAAGAATGCCTATAGGGTGCAATTTTGGAAACCAGTTTATAGTCTTCCATTGGAGAGAGAGGTATTAAGTAACACACTTGAAGCATTATTGAATGGAAATGATGGCTCTTCCCAGCAAATGAGGTTTGGGGTTTCACCTAATCAGATAGTTAATAGAAGGACCTTTTCCTGGTAGAAATAAGCTCAAGTGATGCTGAGGCCAAGGATGTTTTCCCTACTACTGACTAGATGCTTATGGGAGGCAAGCTTCTCCAAATCAAATAGTAATGCAATTTACAAACTACCCATTGTTAAAGACAGAGAAATCAACCCAATGTAAGCACATTTTGACAGAAGTTCCTTAATTTCTGCTGAGAAAGAATCAATATTGGACTGAACTGGGGCATGCAACAGAACTGTTAAGACTGTTTTGACAATGTTAAGACAGCTCACTAGAAAACCTTAAAGGCCCTACTCTTGAAACCTGACGAACAATAAGATAGCACGACCCTGGAAGAACCTCTTTAAAATGTAAACAGTTGGCAGCTAGGTGACACAGTGAAGCACAAGGTCTGGAGTCAGGAAGATCTGAGTTCAAATCCTTCCTCAGACATTTACTAGCTGTGTGATCTTGGGCAAGGCATTTAACTTCTGTTTCCCTCAGTTTCCCCAACTGTTAAATGGGGGATAATAATAGCACCTATGAATTTGAAATTAATTTAGGGTCAGAAACTCTGGGAGTAGGGTTGTAGTGAGGATCAAATGAGATATTTGTAAAATGTTTAGCAAAGTGCCTGGTACATAGTATCTATATAAATGCTAGCTATTATATTATTGTTAATAATATAATAAACTCAAATTATTCTATGGCCCTGGCCAAATGGATGTAGTGGCACTGAGTTAAGGGGGAAAAATTCAGCAAAAAGGGGGACTACTATCCTGATTCCTATACCAGATAGACAGCCACTTAGTCAGACTGGTAGAGGAAGGGTAGTCGTCCTTGAAGACATAGACTTGACCATCATAAGTCAAGTAGCTACAGGAGAGTGGGGCTGGCCTGAAGACTGTTATAGTACTGACATGAATCTTGATCAGGTTCAAACAGATAGATTTTTCCTAAGCCTACCTGAGTGGGATTCTTGTGCATCATGTCTTCAGTTTGAAAGATTTTCCTATGCCATGTCTAAAGCCTAGGAAATGGATTGATTAGGCATTTTGTCACTTACTCTACATGGGATTGGAGAGAGTACATCAGTCACCTCACCCTTACACAAGTGGAGAAAATCATGGTATATGAGTATAACAGAATACCATCATACAATAAGAAGTTATAAACATGAAGAATTCAAAGAAACATGAGAAGAGATATAGAAACTGACATAGTTAAATTAGAATAAACACAACAATGTAAATGAAAAGATCATTAAGAATAAGTCAGACTTTGAGTATGGGTTATTATTATAATTATTAATAGCTAGCATTTATATAACATGTTAAGGTTTACAAAGCACTTTACGTATGTTATCTTATTTGATTTATCCCCATCTTACAGCTGAGGAAACGGAGACAGGCAGTGGTTAAATGACTTGTCCAGGGTCACACAGCTAAGTGAATTTGAATTCTGGTCTCCCAGTCTCCAAGTCCAGCACGCTATTCACCATACCGCCACCTAGTGCAATGGATGGACAATACATTACTTGAAGTTGGGAAGATCCAGATTTGAAAACTGCCTCTGATGTATGCCTCATTGTATGTTCTGGGACAAGTCATTCACACTCCTTGGTTCTCAGTTTCCTCACTGTAAAATGAAGGGGTTGGCTTGGATCATCTTCAGACCCCTCCCACCTCTAAATCTGTGATCCTATGATTGAAAAACACAAGGAGGTCCAAGAGAAGAGATAATGAAATACACTCCCTCCTACATGGCAAAGAGCTAAATGACCAGAACAGAATGTAGGTTAGATATGGTCACTTTCTGGAATGCTTTTGCTCAATTTTCTTTTTCAAAAGGGAGAATTAAAGTGGGAGAGAGGTGAGGTGTGGTGGAAATTATTGTGATTCAGTGCTGCATACGGTGGTGTAGACCTATAATCTCTGCTCCTGGGGGCTGGGTGATGCAGATAGAACCCTGGGTAAATAGTCTTGACTTTTCCAAGCAACTTTCTGAGATTATAAGATGGAGACAAGAAGCAGATCTTCACGCAGGTGGCTAAGTGAGAGGGAATTACTTACACTAAAGGTATCACAAGTAAATATTGAAAATATGCCCAGCGTGCTCTGCCAGGAACTGAGGGTACAGAGACAAGACCCAGACCCTTTCCATTTCATCTTCAGGAAAAAGCTACTTTGCAGCAGATATTAGAAGATGGAAGGAATGTCAGAGAGAGGAAGAGAAGTAGATTGGAAGGAAGCTTGTTAACAATAGAGTAATGTTCCAGATGTCCAAGTGGAAAGGGACATAGAGAATGCTTAGGAGCTAGAGAAAGCCAGAGCTGAGCAGGACAGAGATGAAAGGAGCAGTCGAGGGAGAAACAGCAAGGAAAAGGAGTGATGGAAGACCAGCAACCCTGAGAGAAGTGGTCCCTCCACTGAGACAGCCATCGGGACAGCTTGCTGCTTCCCCTAACCTCCACTGCTTGAGGAACCTACTCTCTCAACCCTCTCCCGGGGGCCTAATAGGTCAGCATGGAAATGCCAGGGCAGGAATCTCTAAGCAACAAGAGGGAGGGAGCTCCTTCTCCTTCACCCCATGAGATGCCAACCTCAGAGCTCCCAGTCCTTAAATATAAAGTATTTTTAAATGATAAATAACAAAAACTGACACAACGAAGAATGTTCCTTGTCCCCAATACTGTGACCAATTCCCTTCCCCTTACCAAATCTGCCAACCTTTTTTTTTCAGTACTTCCTAACATAACCCAAGCCCCAAAGCCCATCCATACAGGATTCTATTCACTGGTGGAGATTAATGCCCCATATCTACATGAGAGGTGTGGCAGAGTTGGCAAGAGTGAAAGAGAAGAAAGATTCAGAGTCTTCTGATTCTTCTAGTTTTCAGTTTTGAGAGAGAAGGTGTGCAATACTAATTCAATGACCCTTCACTGAAGGGAGAGAAAGACTCTGGGAAGAGAAAGAAGCTGGCAGTTTGCCATGTCCCTTATCTTCAGCTTCCTAGAGACTTTGGGGCATTTTCCCTTTGGGTGAGATCTGAGACCCTATGTCTTGGTTGATAATTCTTGCTCCAGATGGGAGAACTCCTTCAAGCTGCATTTTTTTTGTTTCTGTGTGTGTGTGTGTGTGTGTGTGTGTGTGTGTGTGTGCGTACTTTTTCTGATTTCCATTTTTCTATCAACTTAGATTAATGAATGTCTTTGCTATGTCTGCTACGTGCATTCATTGTGGAGCTGGCATTTAGTGGGAAGTCAAGTCTTGGATGTAAAGCTCACCACTGTGCCCCTCCCTGTCCCTACTGCTCCTTCCCCACTAATGAATAGTGATAGGCAGTTTAGTTTGAACCTTAAAGTTACTTTCCCTAGACTGATAATCTTTCAGGGAGCAGACAGGTATAATTCTATCCTGGAACTCCTCTCTCTGAGGAGAGCAAAGTGGCCAGCCTCTGGCCTCTACCCTGCTTCCCCTCCTAGAAGGACTTAATATCTCCCTTGGAGAAGGGAAGGTCGAGTAAACACCAGCGATCTCTATCTTCTCTTTCCTGTGAGTCACAATGACATAGTCATGCTTCACAAATTCTTTCTACCATATTAATTGGCTTATTCCTGGGCTTTCAGTTTCGGATCTTAAGAGCTGCTTTTTCAGTGTTCTCTCTGTAGATCCTAAAGATGGAAAATATATACCATTCCATGATCCTAGGCTTTCTATAAAACTGTTCCAGGGTTTTAAGGAGTCCACACCAAGTCTAGCACTCACTCTACTGTGACTTGTTCTCTGCATCCCTGACAGCCAGGACACAGCTTCTGTGTCTACCAGGTCCACAAGAAGTCTGCACAGTTTTTGGATGGGAATCTGGCTCAGACTTGAGGGGAGCTACTAACTCACTAACTCTCCTGATCTCAGCAAGTCAGGTTCCCTCCAGAGAAAAAACTTTCAATCTTGAATTATTTTCTTTTTAAGGCTGCTATTCTAATTGGCCCCTATTCCTGAAGGTTCAGGCTCTAAGAGTCTATGTGTCCATTAGATGATGACTTTGATCTTTTGGTTCAAAAGTTTTTGTTGAGCATCTAGAAAAGGAAGTGGTGGTTAGAGAGGGAAAGCCAGCATGGCATCATTAGGAAAAAGTAATGGAAGTCTAGCCTTAGTTCATTTTTAGGCAAGATTATTAAACTTAGTAGATGACAGGAATATTGTAAATATAATTTACCTAGATTTTTGGCAAAGCTATTGATAAAACATTCCATACTTTTCTTGCTGAGAAGATGGAGAGATATTGATTGGGGGAGAGGGGAACAACCAGTGGAGTTAGCAAAGGGCCAAAGTATGCATCCTTTCCCATAGAGCCAAAGGACCTATGGTACCCCAGACCAGCAGAACAGAGATTGTTTTAAGTCACCTGGTACAATAATTTTGGTAAATCTAACTGATGACCAATTATAATGTTCTTCAATTTCTTTTGTGGTCTATGGCCCAACAGTGATTCACAATGGTCCTTCAATAACCTGTGGGCTAATCTTTTGTGGTGATGGATATAATGACTGGCTATAGTCTTCTTGGCCCCAATAATTTGGTTATAATTTTTATTTTTTAAAAATCAGATATTAAAAAATAAAAAATCACATATAAAAATTAATATTTATCCAAAGACCATGTTAAATTGGTGGGTAGAAGGAGCAGAGACAAACATGATCTGACTGCTCCAACCTGGCAAAATCTGAGGTCCTCCATTCTAAATGCAACCAAGTAAAGCATTGACAAACTATTTTCTAATCATACTGCCATCTTAACTTGAATCCTAATAACCTCTCACCTTGACTGTTACAACAGCCAGCTTCAATCAAGTCTCTTCTCATTTCAGTTCAGCCTCTAACCAGCTGTTAAAATGATTTTACTTTTGGAAGGAAAATCATGATCTATGTCACTCTCCTCACTAAACTCCCTCTTGCCTCTAAGATAAATATGACCTCTCTGTTTAGCTTTGAAAACCTTCCCACCTACCTTTCTAGCATTATGCATCACTCCTCTTCCTGCTAAAATGGTTTTCTTGGTCCTCACTTCCATTTTTGTGTCTGGCCTCTGGCCTTTCCGATGCTTGGAATGCACTGCTTCCTCATCTCCACCTCATAGAATCCCCTCTCTTCTCTCAAGATTCAGGCCAAGTGCCACCTTCAACATGAAGCCTTTCCTTAGCTGCTAATGTTCTCACGCACTGCTTAACTTGTATTTAACTACCTTGGATTATTTGCATATATTCTTTTTACATTTATTCTATACGCATTTATGTGTGTGTATGTGTGTGTACACGTCTCCCAAAGTAGAATACCAACCTCTCAAGAGAAGAGATTGTGTCATTCTTTGTATTTATATTTTTAGCACCCAGGACAGTATATGCCAGAGTAGGCATTTAATTAGTGCTTATTGAGAGTTGACTGACTACTTCTCCAGTATAGGGCTGACCCTGAACCATATTGTCTCATCCTTCATTCTCTGCCATGATGTCATCCAATAATTGCTCTGGTAGGTATTGTAGGGACTGCTACAGAAGACACAGAAAAGAAAGATCTTGCTTTTGGGGGGCAAAGCCTCATCAAATGGTTTAATATCAGAAGGCCATATGGTTTTAATCAATAGGAACCACATTAAAGGAGAAGCATTATCACCTGCTTTGCTGATGCCCCCTAAAGTCCATGGCATCTTTCCATCTGACTTGCAAATGATACTTTCTGTTAGGATGTGAACTCCTTGAGAGACTTACTTTTCTGTTCATATCCCCAGAGCTCACTTAGCACAATGCTTTTGCACATAGTAAGCCCTTAATAAATGCTTTATCAGTCATTCATTTCATTCAGCATCTAGTCTAGTCAGTCTAGAGTCCTGCTCACAGAAGAGCCTCTCTTCCCTCAGCTCCACTGCTCTTTCCAGCCTTAAAAAAACAGGCTCCTGTAGGTCCTTGGGCTGAATCAACCAAAGGAAAGTGGCCCTTTCTTTTCATTGTAACGTCACTGAGTGCGTTGTTGTTCAAACGAATTGGAGACTATCAACTATTATTGAAACTGGGGAGAAACAGTAAAGAAAACCAGTTTAGAAAAGATGCATCATCTCCTTGTGACAGATGTGAGCTACCAATGCAATCTTATTTTGATATGTTATAGCGATCTTTGGCAATCTGAGCCACACACCACCTCCAAGGCTATTCTCCTTTTGATGCCCCTAGGAGAATCTTATTCAGCTCTGAATTGCCATACAATGAGAGGGAGCAGCCTTATTCTTCTCCTATTTCTGCTACAGCTTCTACCCTCAGTCAGATTGCTTTTTGGGAGTTCTTGGCTCTAAGTCAGTGAATTCTTGGAGGAAGCAGGAGGATGTGTATTCTATGAGAATCCATGCCCAGTTTGTTAGTTCAGTGGTAAAATGAGGGGCTGAAGAGATGATGCATCATCAGGCCTGCCCATGTTCCGGAAATGGCAAGTTTCCCAATTTACACAATTGTACTATTTCGAGACAAAATTTGGATCAGCTATCTTCTAAGAGCATGGCTGAAGAGTTGGGGCAAGGAAGAATCACAAAGACCCTTAGGTTTCATAAATAGTGTTCCTGGAAGGGTAATTTGTCTTCCTGAGAGTTTTCAACAGTCATTTCCAAGTTCTGGGACTCATAAGTTACTAAACTCAAGTTCTGGGGGAACAGATATCAGTGACTCCAGGACTATGATGTGGTGAGCCAAACAGTGCAAATCCACACATGGCTGGTAGAGAATCTGTGTTTTCTTGGTGTTAATTGTTAGGCCAAAATTAGCACAAGCAGAAGAGAATTGATCCAAACTTTGTTGTATCTCAGCCTCAGAGACTACATTAAGTGCATAATCATCTGTGAACAACAACAAAACATTCCCTGATTTTCTCTCCACTTGAGTTTTGGCTTGTAGCCTTTTCAAGTTAAATAATCAGTGTGGTAGCTGACCTGTATGCCAAGAAGTTTTGAATACTGTGGATAAGTTCACTTACCCTGGCAGCGTAGTTTCCATTGAGATGTTGATGCACACATTATCAGAGCTAGCTCAGTGTTTGGGAGGCTCTGAAGGATAAAGAGGTATTAGACTGTCTGAAGGTCTACAGAGCCATTGTGCTGACCTCACTGTTGTATGCCTGTGAAACATGGACAGTCTACCAGCGCCATGCCAGGAAACTGAATCGCTTCCATCTGAACCGTCTTAGGAAGATTCTGAAGATCACGTGGAAGGATAAGGTACCAGACACTGAGGTCCTTTCTTGAGCTAAACTGTCAAGCATTCCTGCTACTGCAGAAAACACAGCTCCAACGGGCTGGTCACATTATTCAAATGTCAAATGTACGTTTGACTAAAAAACTATTTTATGGAAAACTCAATGTAGAGAAGGGGCACACATGGTGATCAGAAGAAGCAATACAAAGACACTCTCAAGGTCTCTCGGAAGAACTTGGGAACCAATTGCATGATGTGGAAGATGCTGGCAAAGGGCCATCCAGCATGGTGTGCCCTCATCAAAGAAGGCACCGTACTTTGTGAGCAAAGCAGAACTGAGGTAGCTCAAAAGAAACATAAGATGCAGAAATTTTAGAGACATCTCCTCTCCAAATGTTCATATGGATTATTTGTGCCCAAGTTGTGGTAGAGCCTTCTGAGCTCATATTGGTCTGATCAGCCACAGTTGGACATACTGTACCTTGACTCCAACATACTGATGTCATTTTGGTCCTCATCAAGAACAAAGGACAACAACCTTACTCACCACTATTGTCACAGTGGGGAAATTGAGACCTGTTGCAGCCTTTGGTGACTCACAGTAAGACCTCCTGTGTTCACAAATTAGGGTGTGATTTTGATACCAGGTTGAATAAAAGTGACATATATATGTATAAATATAAATGTATGTATAGTGTTTTTGAGTTTGCAGAGCCCTTTATGTTATCTCATTTAAACACCACAACCATTATTTGAAGGTACTGTATAGGTACTTAGACAGGGTATCTCAAAGTTCAGTGCAATTTTAAGCTTTGATACCTTTAAACTGTACTGACTTTTGAAACACCCTATAGATCCCCATCTTTCAAATGAGGAAATTGAGGCTCTGAGAGCTTACAAGTAATCTGTTCCAGGTTATAAAGCTCATATTAGAGGCAGGATTTAAATCAGGAATTTGGAATCAGGCTTTCCTGATTTCAAGACCTGCTGCTCTATCCTCTTACAACTGATTTTTAGAAAGTTTTGGGGCATCCGAGTGCTTCAGTGGCTAGAGTCCTGGGCCTGGAATCAGGAAGACCTAAGTTCAAATCCAACCTCAGAAACTTAGCTTTATGACCCTCGGTGACACTCATTTAACCTGTTTGCCTCAGTTTCCTCAACTACAAAATGAGAATAATGATAGTATCTATTTCCAGGGTTGCTGGGAGCATCAAAGGAGATTATAAAGTGCCTGGCAAGTAGTAGGAGCTTTATAAATGTTGGCTATTATTACTAGTTTATGTAACAAACTCTTCCCCCTCCCCCATTCTCACAGTGGTAAAAAAAATCCCAATCTGCTCTACTGCCTAAAGTTGGTTCTGTGCAACTTGCTAAAGCCTCATGGTGAATCCAATTTTTTTTTTTTTAACAAATGCCAAATCAAAATATGACTGTGATCACGATAAATGACATATTTGGTTGATACTAAAGACAACCCAGAAACAAATTTTTTTTGTGTCACTACAAATAGATGCAAAAAGTCAATGAACTGTTCTTGCCTCTTTACATTTAAATAAAAAATTAGTAAATATGAAATAACCTTTTTTGGTCCACATCTGTGTATATATGCATTCATTACCTGCAAAACATACTGAATAGCTCTTCAACCACCAGGAGGCGCATGTGAGCAAGGTCAAGAACCCTCTGGTTCCAGGGACAGTTATGCTCCCCAGGCTGTAAAGCTGCTAACAGGCTTCACAGGAAGTCTCGTTCCCATTCCAGCCCAGATCACTAAGCTACCTCCGGCCAAAAGTGGCCAAACGCATGAGGTCTTTCCTGGGCTCACCCCATTCATCTCAAGGTTCATAAAAGGAGTCAGTCGCAGGGTGAGGGAGGTTAGGGAAACACAAACTCCCCAGGAGCAGCTGCTAAGTCTACCAGCCCAGAGGGTGCTGGGGAAAGCAGCAAGTGAAGTCACCAATGGCAGTCAGAGGGCAAAATGAAGAAAGGTGCTTTCAATTGGACTGATGTTCAGCCCCAGCTTCTGGCCAGTGGGCCACTCTCACTGCCCACTCCCCTGCTCACGCCTGATTACCACTCAGATCCAAATTCACCCTCATCTCATAATCTAATCACGTGCATCATTCTCCATTTCTGGTCATTATGCTGCTCCAAATTTGTTTGGAGTCCTTGGAGATACCTCATCCTGATCTCATGTCAGTCAAACGTGGCATCTCCTCTCTGGCCACCCTCTTGGCTTCGTCCTAGCAATCTGTCCAAAATTCATAGCACTAACACCTCAGGGATGCTGTGTAGTCTGCCTGGCAATGACTCTTTCTGCAAGATAAGTTCATATTTAATCATTAAAAAGCCAAAAAAACCTTTGTTGCAGTCAGAGAATGTTAGAGCTGAAGGACCTCAGAAGCCCATCTAGTCCCAGCTCCTTCATTTAACAGAGGAGGAAACCAAGGCACAGAGAAGGGGAGGTCCCTCTCTAGCTCCAGGAGCAGCTGAAAGACTATCTAGTTCTAAGTCTATCATCCTCTGAAATGATTTGCCCAAGGTCAAATAACATGCTTTCAACAATGGGGTCCAAGATGACTACAATGGGCCGGTATTAATTAGAGTATCATTTGTAACACTTGCTGGTAAGGTTGAGCCTAGGTTGGTGGTGTGAATGTCTATAAATGAAAGTGGAGGTTAGGCCTACGTGTTAAGGTTTACCACTTAAAAAGAGACTGAACAAACACCTGATGAAGCTAACTAGGATTGGAAATAGGAGCAGAGATCAGAGAGGGGGCACTCAGGGTCTAAGACAAGATTCAGATGGGAAAAAAATGTAGGCATGGCAGAGAAAGGTAGGTGAGAGATGAGTAGTGATGCTGGTAGGATTGCTGTATTCAAGGGAATATAATGAGGCAGGACGTCAGAGGCAAGAGGAAGGCAAGGCGAATTAAACAGAAACTTGTTGGTATTGATTTTTAAGGGGACAGTTGGGATTTTTCTTGGCCATCCTTCAATAGAGATGACCTGGCTCCAGTTGAGCAACAGTTTCATGTTTCTCAACCTAGGAATGTTTCAAGTCATATATGGAAATGAATGGGTAGGCAGATCTCTGCTGATGCCCAAATGAATATAAGGTCTTCTAAATTCTTAATGTCTTTATGGTCTTTCAATTGGAGGTTACCTTAAAGGTCATCAGTTTAAATCTTACATGAAGTGTGAATTCCCCTTATGCCACCCCAACACTTTTCCTTTAATATCTCCAGTGACAAGAAACTCACCATCAACACAGTGATCACTGGGCTCATTGGCCAGAGTGCTGGACTTGGAGTAAGGAAGACCTTAGTTCAAATCCTGCCTCAAACATTATCTATGTGATGCTGAGTAAACACTTCTCTGTGCCTCAGTTTACTCAAATGTAAAATGAGGGGGGTGGACTTGGTTTCCTCTAAGATCCTTTGGACTCTAAAACTCTGACCCTATGACATTAGTAATCCTGTGCCTAGTATTTAAGCCTAAGTATGTAAGTAATGCATGGTACTAAGAATTCATCCTTTGGAAATTCTGGCAAATTTAACTTCTCCTGCAGTACTTTATTAAACTATTCATCAGAAAATTCTCTAATGACTGGACATAGAGTTACAATATCCTAACTGGATAAGGCATAATATATGTGAAAATAAATAAATACATGCATGTGTACATATATACACATATATGTGCATATATCACCTTGCAAATTTTAAAGTGCTATATAAATATTAGCTCATATTAAAATAGTGAAGTCTTCAAATACCTGTCAATTATCATCTTTGGCAAATGCTAACATATGAGTGCATTAGAGCAGCTCTAAAATATACCCAAACTTAAGGTCCCTTTGAGCTTTAAATCTGTAATCCTATGATCTATGAAAAAGGTATGGCTGAATTCCTGACTCTAATTACAAGTGGGATACAAAGAGATGAGCCTGGGATGTACAGTGACAAAAGGACGAGGGATCACTTTGAAGCCTGCCTTCCATCTTGAGCTGCTTATTTTTTTAGGAACATGTGTAAAGAATACCTGATTCTCTCATTTCCAGATCTTATGAAGTGGTAGCTCTAACTTATCCTGTCTCTATTTCCAGAAGTCAACAAGTGGTGGCTTTAACTTTAGTCTCACCCAGGTAGTACCAATGTCATATTACTCAAACACACTCTAAATAAGGAATAAAGCATGGCAAGATGTTTGTCACTGAGAGCTTTGTGATGTTTTGAGTGCAATACTAAATATGTAGCCAAAAGTCCTCAAACATAGTCCTACCACTGAAAATGACTTGTGTGCTTATATAAGTGAACTTTTGAATCTCAGTGCACAAAGCATTCTTCATATAAGAAAACAAAGCATTTCTTGAGGTTAGCATTATTCACCTGTAATCTAGCTTCTCCTTGGGTGTCACATATGTCTGATTGCACTGAAATTAGAGGATTTTCTGATTATTTAGGTTTGGGGACTGTGTGGTCTCTGAAACATCTAATGAGTTGCCAAAGAATTCTACGTTCTTTCCCTTTGTTCCCACTGTTCCACTGAACTCTTTTTTTGGGGTGGGGGAAGCAGGGATCAAAGGGACACTTTATTTTTGGAAAATAACTAGAATCACCAAGGAAACAGAATGCTCATAATAGGTGGGATATTTGCCTGAGACATAAAAAGGTGACTACATCTGCCTAGCCTGGCAAGTCTTGCTGGTTGCTGCTGGTCATGCTCTTTGACTACAAATGGGAAGGAAAGAAAAAAAAACACCCAGAGAATTGTGGATTGTTAAGAAGTTCATTAAATTCAAGCTGTATCAGAAGCATGAATTCCTTCAACAAAATTCCTGGCAGGTAGACAGTATCAAATGAGGCACAGGGAGATTATGTTCAACTTTGTGAGTCACTTGGTCTTGCCTGGGAGAAAAGTTTCTATTTCTTCAAAGGTTGAAGGAAATTAATTCTGGTGGGCCCCATAGTAGCCCAAATGAACTTTTCAGAAGTTATTTTGGGCTGTGATCTCAAAGCTCCATTATTCCTCCGAGATGAAAGAACTACTTGCTTGTGACAGTTCAGCTTTGAGATCACCTTTGGAAAACTAAGACATTTCCAACCAAGCTACACTCACCTTCTGTGTTAACCAAGACATGTAACATCCTGATGTCACCCTGATATTCACAAACTTCCCAAAACAACTTGAGAGAAATGATAAGATTAGATTTGAAATGTTTGACCACATATTCCTTTTTAAAGCATATCTACCATTCAAATCAAGTCCTTGATCTAGCATAGAAATTCTCAAATCTTTTCATGTCATGGATTCCTTTGACAGTATCGTGATGCCTATCTACTCTTCAGGTCAATGTTAGAAAATTCATGAGGAAATTCACAGGAAACCAATTATACTGAAATGTAGTTATCGAAATATTAAAACAACAACAAAGCCAAAACGTTGAAGCCTAGGTTAGAAAGCCCTGAGCCTGAAGAAAAAATGGTGCAAAGGAAACTCGGGGAAGTATGTCAGAATGGCCAACAATGACATAGCTCATACTGGCAGGATTCAAGAGACCTGAACAGTACTAATGATTTCTCTGATGAATTAATATTTTCTAGATTTTGATTAACCTCTTTCTCAGTAGGTTAACTTGGGATCAAGCACCACAAAACTACTTCTTAAAAGAATCTGAACTATATTGGTAAGTAAAAGCATCTGAAGAGGATGAAAGTGGGTGAAAGAATATAAATCCACGCTAATCTTCACAAGGTCATTTATATAAGCTAGTCACAAACTTTCCAGTACTTTAAAGAGGTAAAGATTTCTAGAGGGAAAAAAATTGTGCTTTAATTTAACCAAATGTCTCCATTTGAATAAAATTGTCTTTGATCTACCTATGGACTTTCTTATGTATTGATGAATGAATGTCAACCTTAAATGAATGTCATGCATTCATTCACTCAAATATTTGCAAACTTTTAATTGGATACCTCAAATAATTGCTAAAGAAAAAGAAAAAAGGGAGGTAAGACTGATATCCATAGTGTGTGTGTATGTGTGTATGTGTGTGTGTGTGTATGTCTCCATATCTAGCTTTGAAAAAAATTCATAGTGTATAGATTTAGAAACCAACTAGTTCAGCCCCCTAATTTTACACTAAGGTCACACAGGTAGTGAGCATCAGAGCGGGGATATAAATAGTTTCCTCTGGCTTGAGAGTCAATGTTTCTTCCACTGCACCATGAATTATGTGAAACAAAGGTAAAGCAGTCAAAAACATGCTGGAAATGCTATAAAGTTAACTAGGACAAATTTCTCAAATCCCCAAGTTGCAACAATAGACAATGCTTCAACAAATATGACTACCAGAAAGAATTCTTACGGATCAATAAGAAACAGCCGTTGGAAGCAATACATTGATTTTTCCTTGTCTTCAGGAGGCTATTCTGATGTTTGATTTTGGCACAGTAAAAGAGCAAATCATTCAGTTGATAACATTTACAATTGAACTAGTTTTTTAGGATCTTTCTACCTCTAAAATTCTATATCAAAATTTGGGTTTTGGGGGGCTTATCTTAGGGAAAATGTTTGCAAAATTAATTTTTAAGACAGAGCAAAAGATAGTGCCACTGAAGACAAAAGAACAACATGATTAAATTATGGCCAAAAACTATCAGTGCTGAATGTACTGTAAAACAGAGCGAACAGTAACATCTGATCTCTATCCACATGATTACACGTAATATGTAATGAGGTATAACAAAAAACAATAGAAGAGTGCCCTCTTTAAATGTTCTATCGGAGTGCTCAGCCATTTTGATTTCCTCTAATGAAGTTTTTGTAGAAGGAAATATTCATATTTTGCATGCCACTCAAAATGAAGTGACTTTGAACAATAGAGAAAATGGGCTATTTTGTTTTTTAAAGCATCAAGTGATTTTTTTTCCTATTCATAATTAATGTGATTTCTCTAACCTTTTCCTTCCCTTTTGAACCAGGCTCAAGCTAAAAAAAAATTTTTTTCTCAAGTTATATACCCAAGAATCATATGATTAGATTAGGCTGCAAATTTCAGTCTCAATTGCAGTTATAGAGAAGAGGTTTGACAGAAAGAGGCCTACACTTTCTGTTAAGTGACATATAAGCTAATGAGGAATGGTTGAATTCTTAGGGCACAGTCCAAGAGATCTCGTTGCGATATGTATCAAAAGGCAAAAGATGATTTATTCTCTAGGAGAAAAACACCCATCCTATCTCCTCCCACTCCCATCCATGATGGCAAGAAAGATTTAAAAACCAAGGGGAAATGAAGACAAGCAAATGAATTTCTGCCACATGGGGAAATTTCTGAATTTCTTTTAATGAAAGATGTTAATTCTTGATCTGAAGGTTAAGATTAAATCATCTAATCAATTCCCTAAAACCAGATAATTTATTATATTCCATCCCTATCCTGGCTTGAGTTATTAGACGAATCCACTTCTACGCTGCCTGTAAATACACTAGGAAAGATTTCCATTAAACTGGAATATCCTTGTGTGGTTCTGCTAGATAAGAAAGTGAAGTAGATGATGAATAAGGTTCCCACCTGTTCAGAAGCATAGGGATAGACAGTCCTTATGGCTTGTCATATTATGTTGATATTCGTATATAAATTTGTAAGGAGATCAATAATTACTTTGTCTCATCAAAAAATATTTCGATGGTAGGTTAGCAACAAATTTAAACATATATAAGACTAAGTGAAAAGAAGCAATCTATAATAAGTCAAGTAAGAATAACCACAGCCCTAAAGAAACAAATCATGGAATAGGCTTCTATGTCTACGTGATGGTGAAGTTTGTGGCAGCCTGAAGACAGATTTAGACAACACATGAACATGGCATAGCTTTGCTTTTCACTTCTTCAATACATCAGGGCTATTACAAGTTATTGAAATTATAGTTAAGTTTTTCTAATTGAAAATAAGCCATTAAACCTAATGTCAGTGATGAAAGGTAGAAAAAATGAAGATATGTGTTTTCAGAAAAGTTGGGAGGTATGTATTTTTTTCCAGTGTCATAAAGGGAAAATTTTGTACCTTGAAAATAAAAGCATGTCAACTGTTAAATAATATCATTTGTAATATGCCTATGACATGTGTCATATAGAAAATTTTGGTAACCTGGAAAGAAAATCAAGAGAAGAAAACTTGAGTCATGTACAGTTAGGTTTACAAGTTTGAATGAATGAAAAAATAAATGAAAAGGCATTTAGTGTTTTCTGTGTGCAAAGCACTATGCTAATCCTTCAAGATGCAAATACAAAAGATAGTCAGTGCTCTCAAGGAGTTCACATTCTAATAAGGGGAGGCACACATATGGGAGGGTTTTCTTGTTTGTTTTTTGGCAAGGCAATTGGGGTTAAGTGACTTGCTCAACTATCTGAGGCTGGATTTGAAGTCAGGCTCTGGGCCACCAAGCTGCCCCGTTTAGGAGGTTTTAACTACAAGTCAGATGGAAAGGATCCATGATCATGTAGGGTACAAAGGCAAAGCAGATGCTAATGCATTTTCTTTAATGTGATATGTTTTGATACAACCACATCCCTTTCTGATGTCAAGCCATTTGACAATACTACAGACTCTGGCGCTGAGAACTTTTTTTCTTGGTCTTCAGTAGCTGTAGCTACACAAGTCAGGAGTTGCAGCACCTACCTATGGAAACAGTTGCCAAATCTCAGATCTGTAAGTAGATTCTATGGCGGGACTGGGTTGGAAACAGGGCTAGTGGTCTAAGAGGTGCTGTTATTCCTCAGAGGTGGTTGAGGCGTTGGTCGTTTGACTCACCTGATATATTGTCTCTCAGGTTGTCTTTCTTATTCAGCTAGGCTGGCCTGCATGCCCAGTAGGTGGCAGCTGATCAACAACTGAAGCTGGGCAGGAGCTCTATACCAACTTTAAGGGACAAATATGCCCTGAAAGGGGAATGGGTCTTAAAGATGATGAAAAAAAAATCCCTTAATTGCCTCTGGGAAAAAGCTGACTCAGTGGAACTTAAGAAGGAAGCCAGTCTCTTTATCTTCTCTTGCTCTGGGAGTCAGGATAACAAAATTTACTTAGTTGCTAATAAATTGAAAGAAGTTGTAGGGTTCAAGCACATTTTGTTTTATGTCCAATTATCATAAATTGATCAAACTATTTATAGATAGCAATTCCAGATAATGATGTTTATTAAAGATTCCTGCAATCCTTTGTCCTGAAAAACAGCAGGTCTTTAAAAAAATATATTAGTTAATTGGTGAACATAATGGCTAGAATGCTCCAACAAAATGACCAGAGATTTACATTAAGTTAAAGGAAACAAGAGTAGCATTTTTCTTTGCATGAAAGCACATGATAAAAAGTTTTACCTTTTCTCCCCCATTGAGCAAATTGTCAAAGATCTTTTGTTGCTAGTTCCTATCAATATAAATGCTGATATTGCTGGTGACAAATAATTGCCTCATAACAAAATAGTAGTTATTTCCTAGTGATAGTATAGATACAAGAAAATAGTGGCATATACACACACACAAATGTGTGTGTGCATAGAGTCTGGCCCTATAGGTTTCATGAAATCTTTTTTGACCATTCTCTACAAAACATCATATAGTAAACATGCACACCAAAAATTTGCAGATGAAACATAAAATGAATCTGCTACTAAAACTGTAAACTTCTTTCACAGAAGGGAAATGGAGCAAAAGAATATATCATCAAGAAAAATTTATTAAGCATCTACTACTTGCTAGAAACTGCTTCTGCAGTGGATACAAATACAAAATGGAGACAATCCCTCCTCAAGCTTACTTTCTGCCTGGGGGGGATATGTGTGTGTGTGTGTGTGTGTGTATTTATAGACAAATACAACATGTATACAAAACAAAGTAATGAGGAAGGGTACTAACAATTGAGAAAAACTTGAAGGAGGTAGCCTTTGAGTTAATCATAGGAGACTACATTTTTTAAAAATCACTTGAGAGTCAACCACTAACTAACTGTTGGAGAATTGCTTTTGGCTCATAGGTGGTTCTCTCTCCTTTCTCAAGTTTAGTTTTCCTTTCCACCCCAACTACTGTCGTTCAGTCATCCAAGTCTCTGTGAACTTGTGGACCACAGCATGTCAATACTGTCCATGAGATCTTCTTGGCAAAGAAACTAGTGGTTTGCCATTTCATTGTCGATTGTTTCTATGATTTGTTGTTTAATCACTCAATCTTTAGGATTACATTATTTAGTTTACAATTAATTCTTGGTCTATCTTTCCATGGCCTCTTATTACATATAATTTTTATTGCATTATGATATGAAAAGGATGAATTGACTATCTCTGCCTTTCTGCACTTGATTGAGAGATTTTTATGCCCTAGTACATGGTCAGTTTTTGTATATGTGCCATGTATGGCTGAGAAAAAGATGTATATCTTTCTATCCACATTAAATTTTCTCTAGAGATTTATCATATCTACCTTATCCAGAGTTTTATTCACCTCCTTAACTTCTTGTTTATTTTGAGGTTAGATTTATCAAGTTTATAGAGGAGAAAGTTGAGGACCCCACTAGTATAGTTTTGCTGTCTATTTCTTCCTATAACTCCCTTAACTTCTCTTCTAAGAATTTGGATGCTAAACCACTTGATGCATATATGTTTAGTAATGATGTTGCTTCACTGTCTGTGGTGCCTTTTAGCAGGATATAGTTTCCTTCCTTATCTCTTTTGACTAGAACTATTTTTGCTTTTGCTTTGTGAATTAGGATTGCTACCCCTGCTTTTTTTACATCAGCTTGAGCATGATATATTCTGCTCCAACCTTTTACCTTTACCCTGTGTGTATCCCATTTCAAATGTGTTTCTTGTAAACAACATATTGTTGGATTATGGTTTTTAATCCATTCTGCTATCCACCTCCATTTTATGGGAGAGTTCACCACATTCACATTGAGTTATGATTACTGTGTCTTTCCCTCCATCCTATTCCCCCTGTTTATGCTTTTGGTTCTCCCTTCTCTCTTTCCCTCCACAATAGTTTTGATTTTTGAGCACTGCCTCCCTCAGTCTTCCCTCCCTTCTATCAGCCCCCCTCCCTTTTATTCCCTTTTTTCCTTTACTTCTTCTCTCCCTATTAGCCTCTCTTCCCTTTTCTTTCCCCATTCCCCTCCTACTGCCTATAGAGCTAGTTAGATTTCTATAATTAACTGAGTTTGTTGTTCCCTCCTTGAACCAAATCAGAGGAGAGTAAATCTCAAACAATGCTCATCTCCCCCCACTCATCCCTCTACTGCAATGTTTTTGTGTCTCTTCCTGTGATGTAATTTACCTTTTTCTGCCTCCTCCTTTTCACACTTTCTAATACAATCCCTTTACACCCTTAAATCACATTTTTATATTCACTCCTTCTATCTATGTGTATACCTTTAAAAATATCATAATAGATATACAGTTCTCAAGATTAACAAGTATCATCTTCCCTTATAGGGATGTAAACAGTTTGCCCATATTGAATAACAAGCTTTCCCCCCCGTTTATGGCTCTCTTGAGACTTGTGTTTGAAGATCAAATTTTCTATTGTGCTCTGGCCTTTTCATCAGGAAGGTCTGGAAATCCTTTATTTCATCCAATGTCCACCTCCTTGCCTGAAATATTATGCTCAATTTGGCTGGGTAATTGATCCTTGATTGTAGTCTCAGCTCCTTTGCCTTATAGAATATCATATTCCAATCCCTCCAATGTTTTCATGTAGAAGCTGCAAGGTCCTGTGTGATCCTTACTGTAGTTCCTCAATATTTGAATTGTTTCTTTTTGGCTGCTTGCAGTATTTTCTCCTTCATTTGATAGTTCTGGAATTTGGCAACATTATTCCTTAGTGTTTTCAGTTTGGGATCTCTTTCAGGAGGTGATCAGTGAATTCTTTCGATGACTATTTTGCCCTCTGGATTTTGGACCTAAGACAAATATATACAAAGCAAGCTATGTACACAATAGGAAATAAAAGGGGGAAGCTATAGGAATTGAGAGGGATTAGGGAAGTTATCTTGTGGAAGGTGATACCTAGTTGAGACATAAAAGAAGCCAGGGAGGTCAAGTAGTCAGTGGAAGAGGCAGAACATTCCAGACACAGGATTCCAGCCAGAGAAAATGCCCAGAGCCAAGAAATGGAGTGTAGTTATCCATTTCAATCTATTCTAATTATCTATAGCTTTTTTGGCTAAGAATATATCTCCTACCTGTAAACTGTGAGAGGCAGATGTTCTTCAACATTAAAGTTGTACATCTATTTAGAATAAGGGGTTTTATTTTTCTCTTTACCTATCTTTATACTTCTTATTCCATTCTCATCTTATTGCTGTTACATTTCCAGAACCAGATCAAACAATAGTAAGTAAGCATCCTTTCTTCATTCTCTATTTATTTGAAAAAACGTTCCAGCGTATCCTCATTGCTCGTAATGCTTGTTTTTGGTTTTAGATGGTTTTTATGCTATTAAAAATAAAGGTCCCTCTATGTCAGTACTTTGTAGGGTTTATTTTGTCAAAAGGTTTTTCTTCATCTATTGAGATGATCATGTGGCTTTGAAGTTTTCATCTTTAATATGATTATGTAATTTTCTTAATGAGGAATCATTTTATATTCCTGGTATAAATCCCCCCTGGTCATAACGAATGAATCCCTGGATAAATCTGTTTGATAGGATTTTAAAGATGCTTGAATCATTTGCATCATATTCTTTAATTGGATATTGGTCTATTAATTTGTCTTAAGGTATTAAGATATACTTGTCTCATCAAATTTCTACCAGGATGTTTCCTTTCTCAGTTTTTAAGAATAATTTGTTAGGTATCCGTACTGTTCTTTAAAAGTTTGATTAGGATTCTCCTGTGAATCCATGAGGACCATAAGTTTCATTCTTTTGGTACTTCTTTTACAGCTATATCTCGTTCCCCTTCTGAGATTAGATTACTTAAGATCTAAATCTGGTCTTCTGGTAGTCTGGGTATTTTATATTTTTGAAGGTATTCCTCTATTTTGTGTTCTATTTTATTAGCCTATAACTGTACACAATACGGTCTAATTCTTTTTTATTTCTTCTGATTTTGCCGATTTCATCTATTTGCTATTTTATTGATTTTATGCTTCCTTCTTTTTATTTAGATCAGCTAAGAATTTGTCAATTTTGTCTTTTCAAAATCAGTTTTTACTATTATTTGTACGCATTTCTTTTGCTTTCCTAATTTCCTTCTAACATTTTAATACCTCCTCTCCTGTATTTATTTTATATTTGCATGTTGACTTTCTAATTTTTAAAAATTCACATTCAGTTCATTAATCCTTCTTCTATTTTAGTATGTTTGTAAGGATAGGATTCTTCTTGAGGACTGCTTTTGTAGCATACCGTAAATTTCAGTATATTGTTTCATCATTCTCATTTGCATAATTATTAGTTGTTTCTATGTTTGTTTTTTACTCATTATTTAGGATTTCATTGTCTTCATTTGGGTGGTTATCTCCTGACTGTGGTCCACAAACTAGTTTCTATTTACCACCATTATGACTGGTAAATGATATACTATGCCTTTTTAAATTTGGGAGAGGGGCAATATCTTTGTGCCCTACTACATGGTCAATTTTGGCAAAAGTTTCACGTGGTGCAGAGAAATATGATATTCTTTTGTTGTTCTATTTGGATATTATGTCTTTTAACTCATTTCTCCAGCAATTTTTTTCAGTTACATATTTTCGCTTTTATCTTAGACTTAATCCAAAACAGTGAGGAATACCGAAGTCTCTTGCACTGTTGCATTACTATCTTCTTGTAGCTGAAGTATTTCCCTTACGAATTTGGATGCTAATGGATTTGAAGTATAAAAGTTTATTACTGAGAGTAATTTGTGGTTCCTTTTGGCCCAATGTAGTTTCCTTGTTCATCCCTTTTTATTTTTTGAATGTTTTTGCTTTGACAGTATGGTTGCAACTTTTTTTTTGATTCACTTAATACATAGTAAATATTTACCTATCCCTTCAGTTTTTGTGTGTTTTTTAAATGTCTCTTGTAAGCAACAGATTGTAGGGGTTTTGTTTTCTTGTCCAGTCTCTTTTCTTTTTTTGCTTGTTTAATCCATTCACATTTAAAGTTATGAGTTAGGTTTATATTTTCCTCTGTCTCTAATATTAGCCTTTTAAAATGACTTCCACCCTTTGGTTGTAAATACAGTATTATGTTACTTTAAAGTGGTCTTTTCCCATTGACTCCCATCCCTTTCACTCAAATACTCACCCTCCCCATTTGTTACCCCTTTCCCTTCTGGGTTTTGCTTATTTCTTTTTCTCTTCTTTTATCTGGTTATATAATTGTGCCACTACTCTCTCCCTTTTCCTCTTAGTCAAGTAGATTCTGAATTCTCTAATCCTCTCATCCTTCAACTGATCCTGTTCATTAGTTCTTAAATTTATTTTTAGCACCCTTAAAAAAAAAATTCTCATTCTCATTATCCACCCCTGTCCACTCTACATTTCCATTCTCTGATTCATAACCCCTTCATGGTCTAACTTCTCTGAATTCCTCAGGTAATGAAAGCTTCCAAGGTATCTATCCTAGGTTCTTCCCTCTGGGTAGTTTCTGCCACTGCCTGGTAGAGCCTGCCCCATGTATTCCTTTTTCACTGTGCCTCAACCCTAAAACAATGCTAATTATTGCAGGTGTCAGGGAGGACACTGTCTCATGGTACAGCCTCTCCTCTAGCACATCCCTGATCACACAGCCCACCAATGATCTATACCTTCCCGATTAATGCCCACACTCCCATTTGTCTCAAAATCTCCTCCCTGGGTACATGCTCTCCTACTCCCTCAGCTGTCAGTTGCCTCCAGGTGGTCTAAGTCTCCTTCCTCCCAATGTAGGACCCATAAACTTTTCAAGCACAAAATACTCTTAAGTAACAGTCAGCATAAAGTCCCCATCTTCCCTCACAAATCACTTCTCTTCAATCACAGGAATATTCATTAGAGGAAACCCCTCCTACCACCTAAGGCCTTCCATCCCTTTTAAATTCTTGCCTCCTCCTCAGGCTCTCTTTCTGTGACCCCCAAAGTCACCTTTTCCTCATTCTTAGCCCTTGACTTGAACCCAGCACATCACATTCTTTTCTATCCCATTATACATCTCCCTTCACGTGCCCTCTTCCTGTTGTAATGTAATCCCACAAAAAAAAATTTTACCTGTAGACAGGGTATATAGCCAGATCTTGTCCATAATGCCCCTGTCCCTGTCTTCTGTTACCTTTATCAGATTTATGTCTTCACCCCCGTTTTCTTGGGTACATTTAGAAAGAAAACTTTTATTAGTTCTCTCAGTGCTGTCCTTGATGCATTTATCCACTTCTCCTGTATTTTTATTTTTTGGGTGTTGGAGAGACAATCTTTTCAGCTCTGTTTTTCCTCCTAAAAATGTTTCAAACACCTCTTTATTACTGAATATCTTTTTTTCATGTACAGGTATATCTTAGAGATATTGTGGGTTCAATTCCAGACCACCACAACAAAGTGAGTCACATGAATTTTTTGTTTTCCCAGTGCCCATAAAAGTTATGTTTACACTATACTATAATCTATTAAGTGTGCAATGATATTGTGTTAAAAAAACAAAATGTACATACTGTAATTTTAAAATACTTTTATTGTTAAAAAATGCTAATCATCATCTGAGCCTTCAGTGAGTTGTGACTTTTTTTGTTGGTGGAGGGTATTGCCCTGGTGTCAATGGCAGCTGACTGAGTGGATTGGTATTTGCTGAAGGTTGTGGTAGCTGTGGCAATTTCTTAATATAAGAGAATAATAATAATAATATAAGAGAATAATAAAGTTTGCCACACTGATGACTCTTCCTTTTACTTGAACACTAAGAAGGCATTGCAGGGTCATTAACTGGACCGATTTCAATATTGCTGTGTCTCAGAGAATGGGGGGTGGGGGTGGTTCAAGACGAAGGCAAGAGATTGGAAAATGGCTGATCAGTGGAGCAGTCAGAACACACACAATTTAAGGTTGCTGTTTTATATGGATGTCAGTCACGGCACCCCACAACAATCACAATAGTAACATCAAAGATTACTGATCACAGACCACCGTAACAGATACCATAATAATGTCTGAAATATTCAATTACCAAAAAGTGATACAGAAATACAATGTGAGCACGTGCTGTGGAAAAAAAACGGGACCAATAAGACTTACTCAATACAGAGTTGCTACAAAACTTCAATTTTTGAAAAAAAAAAAAAGGCAATTATTTGTAAAGTACAATAAAGCAAGGTATGCCTGTATACTTTGCAGGGTAGGTTATCCTGGGTTGCATCCTGAGCCTCACTGTTCTTCAGAATGCATTATTCCATTGTTATGTTTTCTAGTAGGTGCATTAGTCTTATGTTATTAGAATTTCCTTTACAGTCTCTAGGAGAACTAGTTGTTTCTGAATTGAGTTGTTAAATTTAATTAGCATGTATCGTGGTGTTTTTAGCCTTGGGTTTTTTTTCTGGAGGCAATCTGTGAATTATTTTACACATTTTCTGTGTTCATGTATTAAGGTTTCTTTGTGCTGTCATTCTCCTGGGAGGCTTAAGATCCTTAGGTTGTCTTTGAGATAACAATGTTTTGCTTACAGAGTGAGTATATTTTCTTTTAATGTTACTGGTTTTTGCTTCTTATTCTAGATTCCTCTTCCGTTCTGTGCATTTGTAGTCCCAGTCTATTATCACTTTTCTTTAGTGAGGCTTGCCATTACAGACATGTTTTTCTATTCTATGTATTATGTTTGCTATGCAGTAAATTCTGCTCTCATAATTCTCACTTCTCTATTGAACCACTCAAGAAAATGTTGTGATTACATGCTCTTCACCAATTCTGCAGGATCCTGTCTCATTAAGAGTTGGATGGTTTTCTTTTGTTTTGTATTATTTATTCATAGATACCTAAACTCATTTACTAGATCTGGAAACCACAGTTCTTTCTGTGTGCAATATTGTTACTATATTTCCCGTTGATTTTGTTAAGTTTAAGGCTTTTGTTTTCCTCTTCCTGAAATTTTTGGCAATTTCAGTCTTTCTCCCCTTCCTTGTTTTCCCCTGTCACTTTCTGACTTCCTCCCCATCTGACTACAGTTTCCTTGAGGGGCAGATCTCAAAGTGTCTCAGCTTCTGTTTCCACTCTTGAGTAATTCACAATTCACTAGTCTAGATCTCAGCCCTAAGTGACTTTGGGTAGAAATAGCCCCAGCAGGTTATGTCCCTTCCCTTGAGCTTTGTGGAAAAGTGCACAGTATGACACTCCCTCACTTCCCCCACCCCCACACACAGTGTTCAGTCCCATGTCCCTCTATTCCTGAGTTCTTTGATCTGGCACTGGCAGTTCAGAGCTTGGTACTATAGGGTGCTCTAGGGTTCTCTGTTCCAGAAGACTTGTGACTAGCTGGCTGGCATGGCCAAGCCAAATTTCCACAGCCTCGTGTAGGCTAGAGTCTCCACAGCACTTAAGAGGGAGAGTGACGTTGTGGGAGAGGGAGATGGTAGTGCAATCTGTTGTTTTTTATCCTTGGGTCTGCTAGTGCAGCTAGTATGGCATGGGAAGTAGGAAAAGGTGTGCTGAGTTGAACTTAGGGTCTATGAGTTATCAGTTCATGGGCTTTTGGATCCTGGATTTCCATGACCATGGAGACAGCTGAAATTGCTTTATGTTTGGTGTTTAATTTCTGTTTTGGAAGTCTGAGAGACCAAGGGGATCAGAGAAAATGTTTAGTTCTCTATCTTGCTGCTCATCTCAATGACTTTTTAATTTAATTTCCCCATTCTCTAATACATCTTCTACTCACCAGCCAAACTGATATTTCTGATCACATTACTTCCCATGCTCAAAAAAGTTGTGTAAGTTCCTTATTGCTTTGAGGATCAAATACAAACTCTTCTGGTATTTAAAGTCCTTTACAACCGAACACAATCTACCAATGTACTTTCTGGCTTTTTACACATGATTTTTCACTCATCCTACAAACCAATCAAAATGGCCCACTTGCTATTCTCAATACAATATGCCTTTACACAGGCTATTTCCCTATGCCAGACATGAGCTTCCCTCCTTACTACCATCTCTCAGAATCCCTAGGTCCTTTCAATGCTCAAATGCCATCTCCTACAACCAACTAACCTACTACTGCCAGGTAGCGAGGACAAGAAGAAAAATTCATGACCTGAAGTTTATATTCAATTGGGGAAGCAGCATACAAATAAACAAGCACACAAAGAATAGATAAAAAATTCAAGGTCATGCTGTGAAAGAAGGATCTAGTTCGTGGGATATCAGGAAAGACCTTGGACTGAATCCTGAAGGAAACAAGTGATTCTAAAGGGTTGCTGCTGTGTTTGTCCTTCGTTGCCAAAGAAGACCATGCCATCAGAGAAATGACGACATGTCTTGCTCTTCATTTTGTTTTGAGTGAAGGAGGGCTGTGCAAGGTCACCTGCCTCACTTTCTCCTCCAGAACCAATTCTAAAGGGTGCAGGTGAATGTATGGAAGCCAGTGACAAGGCAGGCAGATGGCAGATAGAGTGTCTTGTATGAAGAACAAAATGACTGGTTTGACTGGAGTGTAGCACCCCAGAAGAATAGTAATGTATAAAAGTTGAAAAGAAATCTGATGAGTTGTGAAGGGCTTTAAATGGCAAAGAAAGGATTTCACATTTGATCCTACAAACAGGGAGCTATTCGAGTTTACTGAATAGGAAGTGCAATGGTGAGACATGTACTTAAGTCTTTCATTTCTTTCTTAATATGTCAAACAGCAGTGAAGAAAGGGAGCAACACTGCTTCACTCCTGTTTTTATTGAAAGAGCCTTATTTCCTTATTGCATAGAATGCTAGCTTTTAGTTTTAGATACTCTTATCATTAAAAAAAAGCACTTCTATGTCTATAATTTGTATGGATTTTTTGTTTTGTTTTTAGCATAAATGAATTGTTTCGCCAATGACTTTTTTTCTGAAATTACTGATATGATCGTGTGTTTTTGAATGCTTTTGTTTTTAATATAACTATGTTTAATGTTTCCCTGGTATAAAACTTGATCACAGTGAAAAAAATTTTTTTAGATAGATTGCTACATTATTTTTGCTAGGACTTTATTTACAATAGTTCAATTGACATTCCTTACTAGCACTGGTTCATAGAACTCTTTGCTTTATCCTTCCCTGGAATAGGACTATATTTGTCTTATAAAGGAGTCAGACCTGGGTTTTAGGTAAATCACTTTGGTAGTTACATGTAGGATGGCCTATACAGAGAAGAGATTTGGGGCAGGGAGATCAAGGAGTAGGCTATTATAATAGTCCAGGTGAAAGGTTCTGAGAGACTGAACTAGGTGGTGGCTATGTTAATAAGATGTCTTGGAGGTAGAAATGACAAAATTTGGCAAATGACTAGATTTATGAGGGAGAATGAGGAGTTGAGGATAAGGCCAAAATTATGAACCTAAGAGAATAAAAGGATGCAAATGCCCTTAGAAAGAAATAGGGAGGTTCAGGAGCATTTGTGGTGAAAGATAATGAGTTCTGTTTGGTATATGTTGAATTTGAGACATTTATGGGTCAGCTGTGAAGGATGGTGTGGAGGTACAATAGAAAAGAACTGGCAACTAAGATGACCAAAAAATGACAACAGTCAGTGTGCTGTTACAATGCTGGTAGAGTTGTAAAATGGTTACATCCATTTTGGAAAGCAATTTAGAATCATTCAAATAAGGATATCCACACACAGACAAAATGTCCTAAAACCCAGAGATTTCATTACTGGGCTTACTCCTCCAGTGCTCCTTCACTGATTTTATTTTCTGCCCTTCTAAAATCTGAGACTTTAGATTAAGCTAAAGTTCAATCATTTTATCAATTTTTTTGAATTTTATTATGTCCATGGGGTTTTTTGGTTTCCAATTTATCTATATAGTTTTTAATATCTCCTCTTTTGTGCTCAGTTTAGGTTCATTTTTTAGCTGTTTTTTTAAAACTGCATATTCAATTCATTAATCCACTTTTTCTATTTTTCTTTCTTTAGTATTTTATTTTTCTCGTTACATATAAAAACAATTTCTAATATTTGTTTTTAAAACTTTGAGCTCCAAATTCTCTCCCTTTCTGCTTTCCCATCTCCTACCCACACTGAGAAGGCAAGCAATTCAATATAGATTATACATGTATAATCACGCAAAACATGCTCATAATAGTCATGTTGTGAAAGAAAACACAGAACAAAGGCGCGAGGGGGGGAACCTCAAGAAAAATAAAGTAAAAAAAAAAGGTATGCTTCAATCTATTAAGATGCCATCAGATCTTCCTCTGGGAACGTATAGCATTTTTCATCCTAAGTACTTCAGAGTTGTCTTGGACTACAGTATTGCTGAGAATAGTGAAGTCATTCACAGCTGATCGCCATATAATATTGCTGTTACTTTGTACACAATACATTTCACTTTGCATCAGAGAGTTCATGTAAGTCTTTTCAGGTTTTTCTGAGAGCATCCTACTCACCATTTCTTATAATATTCAATCACATATCAGTGTGTTCAGCCATTCCCCAATTAATTGGTATCTCCTCAATTTCCAATTCTTTGCCCTCAGAACTCTTTTTCTATTTTATTAATGTATGTTCTTAGAGACATAGTTTTTCCTATGAGAAATGCTTTAGTTGCATCCCAGAAATTTTGGTATGTTGTTTCTTCATTATGATATTCATATGATTAACGACTTTTTATGATCGGCTCTTTGATCCACTCATTGTTTGGGATTTCATTGTTAGATCTCCATTTGTGTCTATGTTGTTTGTCTGTGGTCCTTGAAATGTTTTGTTGCATTATGAGCTGTAAAGGATACATTTACTATTTCTGCCTTTTTACATTTGTTTGCAATATCTCTGTGCCCCAATACATGGTCAATTTTTATAGAAGTTCCTTGTGTTGTTGAGAAATACATATATTCATCTGTAGTCTCATTTAGGACATCACATGTCTTTCTTAGCTATAGTTTCTCAAGCAATTTTTTCAGATATACACCACAGAGGTTTTCAGGCTTCTTTAATTTGTTGATTGGTTTTGCTCATTTTTCAGTCTTTTTCCTCTTTTTAAAAAAAATTGAAAATATTATTTGTTATATGGGAGGGTTTCACAGGAATAAATAAAGATACTGGGAGAAATCCTGGTGATTTAAAAAAAACAAGAAATAAGATTAAAAAAAGTTAACTCAATCAACAAACATTTAGTAAAAGTTTACTTTGTGCCAGCACCTGAGAACACAAAACTGTCCCTGTACTCAAGGACTTTATATTTGAATGAAAAGATGATTTGAGTTTAGAACATAATGAGTTTGAGGGACTATGGGGTATTTGGTTGGAAATGCTAAAAATGGAATTTGGTCATTCAAGACTGACTGAAACTTAGGAGAGAGACTTGGTCTGGATATCTGGAAGCTACCTACATAAATTATACTCATGAGAGCTAATGTGTAGACATAGGAGAGAGGGCCCAGGACACAGTTTCGGGGGTTCACCCACAGTTAAGAGGTTGTATATAGACGAACCAGCAAAAGAGCTTGGGAGGAGTGGTCAGACTTGAGGAGAACCAAGAGAGAGCACTGTTATAAAAACCTAGAGAAGAGGGTATTGTAGGAGGGTGGTCAACAAGTGTCAAATGTCACAAAGGGCAAAAAAGACAAATATTGAAAAAAGACCACTAGATTCAGCAATTAAGAGGTGGTTGGGAACTTTGGAGTGGAGCCATTTCAGACCAGTGATGATGGAAACCAAATTATAAAGGATTTAGGAGAGGAAAGGAAATGGAAACTGTAAGTACTGACACCTTTTTCTAGGAGTCTAACTGTGAAAGAGAGTATGAAAACTTGAAGGAATGGTAAGGTAGAGAGACGGTTTTCTGAGGGATGGGGAAGACTTGGGTATGTATACTTTTAGGCAAGAGGGAAGGAGCCACTGGGCAGTGAGAAATTAGAGAGAAGGAGGGTTCAAAAGGGCACTCGACTGTAGAAGATGGGAGGAGGTGGAATTAGGAGAAGCACAGCCTCTTAATCTGAGACCAGAGTAAAAAGGAGGATGTTGAGAGGCTGTGATATGCACCAAAGCAAGGGGGGAGGGAGGCAGCACTGTGAGTGACCTCGATTTTGATCCCTCTTGCTACTATGCCCTTCATCCTAAATTACTTTCTACTTTCACACATATACACTATTTGGCCTGATACATCCTAGTGAAAAAGAATGTTTTGTTTTTGTCTTGAATCCCCAGAGCACACTGTAGCATCTGGCACATAAATGCCTGTTGGCTAACCAGGAGAAAAAAAAGACATTGACAGACAATTCATTTTTTTCTTTTCTTATGAATGTAAAACAAGACTTGAATTGTTTAAAGAATTATAAGGAAAATACAGACTTACTACCAAAATGTTTATATTAAAGTTTACAATGCTTTCAGTATAAAAAAAAAACAAAGCAGCTCCTTGTTTTACAAATTTAGGACTGGAAAAGAACCTCATCTAGTCCAAACCTCTCATTTTACAAAAGAAAGTGAGGCCACTAAGTTTAAGTGACTTGTCTAAGGCAACACTGCTGTTAGTCACAGATCTGGAACTTGAAACCAGGTTCTCTAGCTCCAAATCTAGGCTTCTTTTCCTGTACCAACTGACCAATTAAAACAATTAGACTTTACTTGTTTCTTAACACTAACATACCTCCAAAAAAAAAATGCGTCATTCAAAAGTGCTCAGGAATATGCCAGGAAAATGTTTTCACTGAGAGAAGAATTTAATGAAAGATTAAGAATTTTATAGAGCTTCATTCTAATTTTTGGTTACCTTTGAAGCTGGAGGTAGGGAACATTCCAGAAAGTTTACAAACTGAGTTGATTATTCGAAGTGAAATACAGCTCTCATTAGCAATTTCCAGGAAACAAAAAAGTTACTTGTACTTGACAAACTCCCCCCTCCCCAAACACACATATCTGAAGTCCTCTGCAGTGAGAAGAATAGCTTTCTTTGGCAGCACTTACCTATGCAAACACTTCTTCTTATAAATGAAACAATCTAAAAATGAGAAAAAGACTAAGAAATATTTAAAAGTATCAGTGAAGGTGGCTTGTCTAGAACCTTTTTTTTTTGTCAAGGATTATGAAGCACTTAGAATCAAATTGTCAAATTACCATTCAACTCAAGCTAAATAATTTCTATTTTCAGATAATTTTATTAATTTGCATTTAGTTCTACCTATTTTCAGATTTGATTATTATTAAAACTACCGAACAATTAAGTCAAGAAAAGCATACTTTCCCTCCTAAAGAATTTGATCTAAAAAAATAAGTGCTCTTCATAATGAATACATAAATATATAATCCTAGTTTTATTAAATAGCACTATTACACTTTTCAGTTTCAGAAAACCATGAGTTTCTGAGTAGTAGATTGGATTACCTTTGAGTTACTGACCAGTTATGTGGTTATCTGATTCCAAGAAACCACTTAAATTAAGAAAAATGAGCAAGTTTTGATTTTGTTTTTTCCCTTCCATCATAAGCACATTAACAAGAATTAAGAGGCATCCAACAATAATCAACTCTACTTATTCTCCCACATAGTAGATATTTACATGCCCACTGAATTTACTCCAGTGAAACCAACCTAAAGCATTTGCCTAAAAACAGATCCTTAAATAATAACCACTAGATGAGTATGCTATTTGATTAAGTTTAGGAACATGCCAACAACAGATGCACGGTGCTGCACAAAATACAAAATCTATGAGCCCAGTATCCAAAACACCGATGTTCACTTTTTGTAATCACATCACCATTCTTGGCGTGATATTTACTTTAATCTGTCTAAAGGACAGGTGCAACTCCTAAATGTGCCTAGAAGAATTTAAGTGCTTTACCCAAGGTGCTGTTTCATTTCATCTTTGTTTTCCCATTGTTAGCATACAGTGGCACTTAATAAATGCTTGTTGTTTGAATAATGCTATTTCACTTACCTCAGTTTAGCTTCCACTGTACAAATTTTAAACATTCTGACCTTGCTCTGGCATTTTGAAGCACTTTGCAGCTGGCGTTCTATTTGTAGGCAAAGGAGCTGTGTTAATCAGTATCTTAAATCTCGAAGCTTTCATTTAAATTTTACTTACAGAGTCTTTAAATTTCAATTGTCATTGTTTATTACTGTATTGGCTACATTCTCTACAATTTCAGCAGCGTCTTAAAGAGACAGTTAATGTGTTTATGTACAGTGAAAAACAAAATGGCTTGCAACATTAAAAACAAGAGCCACAGTATAAATGTACAATATTAAATGGGACTCCTTTTTCTGCAACATGGACAAAACTTACTTACTTACATAAGTATTCAGCATCATGAATGTGACAGCAAAAGGAGTCATGTACAGGAGAGAAATACAGCATCCTGAAAAGAAAAAAAAACAGCTTCTACCATACAAGGCAGTTAGAAAATGTTTCACATTTTAACACATCTATACAAACCACAAGAAAAATTTCTTTATAAGAATAACTTCCCACCTTCCAATAGGAACCTTCCAGAAACATAGAATAACCATGAACAATTTCTAAATCTAGAATCTGTGCCCATAGCATCAGAGCACAAGAAACCGACTGAAGAGAGCTGATATGTCCAACATATTCAGTTATACATGCCTTGATTGTTAATGAATTGCCTACTTTTATTATATCTCTCTATGACGTACAGTCAACTTGCACCTTAAGGAGGTCATTCAATTTTTTGCAAAGGTAAAAGCAACATCACTTAGCAGCAATTAAAGCGCTTTCAAGGAGACTTAAAAAAAATACAATATCCAATTAGAAAAAGCCATACTTTTAACATTTGTACAAGAATAAGCTGCTGAAACTTGTGTATAATTGAAAATACGACATCTGTACAACAATTTACAATAGAACTTGAAGGGAATTGATCATTATCCTGCATAGAACTGGTCTGCATTTGGTTACATACTGCCACTTACTTTTTATCACAAGGCCAGGAAATGAATTAAAATTCTAACATTTTGGAAACACAGCAAATATTACAATTTAGCTAATTCAACAAGATTTCAAAATATGCAGCTCACTTTAATCAAGGGTTAAAGTATCTAGGAATAGCTCACCATTCAAAATGATAACCAATGCAAAAAAAGAAATGTGGCTTTGAGGTATAACTCTGCAAAAGCCCAAAGAGGCAAAAAACAAAGTTTATCTGTCCAAAAAGTCTGTGATATTCCATTATTCCATAACACAAGGTGACTGTCACTCACTTCTTACTTTGGTGTCAGCAGAATTTCTGCTGAATGGCTAATGCATGGACACAGGCACTGTAGTTCTTGTTAGAACTTGTCTGATATTTCCTCCATGAATTTAAATAATGAAAAACTACCCTTCATATTAGAACTCTCCAGTATCAGCCAAAAATTTATTTAAGTATTATAAAGGTTATTTACAATGTCTCCCCCCCACAAAAAGCCCCCAAGGCCCATTTTTCCCCTCTTAAACACAGTACTCTTGTCTGTGTGAAAGAGGTAGTGATCCTTCAATGTTTAAGGTTACAGTCAGAAGAGTACATTTATTCACAGTCCATGATCCACTCGAATACAAATTACACTAAAGAACTTCAGTTTGAAAAGTTTTCAATCTTGTCTTGTGTAAAAAACACTCAAATGCTCTCAAATAAGTCTGCATTTGAAAACAATTGCAAGACATCATGCCAGTCTTGGAGCCACGTCAATAAGAAATTATACTTGAAGAAGGGGGTGTAGGGGCTGTGAGTCCAGCCATATGTAAATTCCCTGAAGAATTTGATCTTCTCATGTGCGGGAGAAGGTAAGGATCATTAGCCAGTTGGTGGACATCAAATCGATCCTCTTTACGGTATGCTAAACAACGTCTTATGAAAGCCTAAAAAAACAGAATTCAGAAATAAAATGTCAAATTTTAAACATATATTTTCCCTGAAATATTAGCTTATTGGCATACTCCTAGAAGAGGACTGTTAAGTTTTTGGGATAACTATCTGAGTTGTGAACATGGTTTTAGTTATAATCTTTACACAAATGACTCCCAAATTCATATAAACCATCTAAATCTCGTAACTCTAGAGCCTTTAGACTTATAAAAGGTTGATCTATATTATACATAACACTTCAAAAGAATAAAAGAAGTCCTATCTATTTTTTAAAAAATAAAATCTCAGTTTTCTGGAAGGGAAACAAGTATAATCCATTTTTCGGAGATTATAAATAGCCTATTCTGAGATTCTAAACTTTCAATAATATATGTTATATGTGCATTACAGAAAAATATTTGTAGATAAAATCGTTTGGTCATCTTTTTAAATTCACATAAGTAAAATGACCACTTTGTGTAGAGTTTTATTCACTTAAATTAATAGCATAATATTCTTTTATTTTCTTTTTTTAAGGAAATTACTTCTCATTTTCTCATCAGACTCTATATTATCATATGGTTAGAGTTCCTAGGCACCAAAGATCCACAGGTCACCCAGCCCTCTTTTGAAAACAGACCAAGAATGGAGAAAGGGAATGTGTTCTAATCTTGCTTCTGATCATTTGTTTTGGAAAACCAAATGACATAAAGTGGGCAGGTTTCCTCATACATCTCTTCCTCATACACACTCTCCTGGTGATATCATTAACTCCTAAGAATGTACCTATCATGTCTGTAACTCCCCGACCCTGCACCCCAACTGCCCAAGTATCTTCCCCTGCATATTCCATAAGCCTCTTCCATTGACTTTCTTCACAAAGCTGACCTGTGACTCCTTCAATATCCAGGCTTACACATGCACTAGAAATAACAGTACAGACTGCATTCATTTATCTTTGAAATTTAGAGCATCTTGAAAAAAGGAATACTCCCATAGAGGGTCACTGAAAGTGGAACTTTGTTAATGGAAAATAAAAACATATGAATAAAAGTCAATGTTCAAATGCAAGGGTAAAGGAAGGAGAAAGTCAAGTGGCCCAGTATGACTATGACTGTGTTATAGCACATGGAGGAAACATACACATACAGCCTATATATGCAGCATGTCTCTTGTAGTCACAGAGGCCCATGTGATTTAGATTCACATGGTGGTGACTCATAAACCAAATACAGAGACTAGATACAAACTGATTCTTACTTTCACACTTGATGCTGCTTCCTATTAGGAAGCGTTATATAAACACGTAGAACACAGCTCTTGGGTTTACCATGGTGTTTCAAAACAATTAGGCCTAAGCTAAGGACGTAGAGATGAACTATGCTTTCTTATTACAGTACAAGAGCTGTGACCTATCAAAGGTCCAAGTGGAAATCCCATACCTATACAAAGACAGGGCTCTTTTGATTTAGCCATTAAAGGGCACTCACCTTGTCCTAGAACACACTCTGATTAATATAAAATTTTTTTACATTATTTATTTATATAAGTTTAGTACCTTGGCTTCATTGCTTACAACAGGCTTCACAGGGAACTGAACTTCTGTGGCTTTTAATATTGTGTTTTCTTGCAGGATGTCTTGTTGAGACTGGTTGTGACCAAATGGCTAAAAAATTGAATTAGGTAATAATAAGCTTAAAATCTAAAATTTTCCAACAGTGACAATACCACATTTAAGTAGTTAATATGCAAGATGTATAGGGAAGCTACAAATTATAATTGGGCTTTATGTGGAAAATACTGAGGCTGTTGTTTGATATAAAGAATTCATAGACAGTATGAGAAATGGAAAATCATTTCCCAGGCTAGATAACCAAGAACCAATAAAACACCACTACTTCACATTTTCTATAGTGTTTTAAGGTTTACAAAATTCTTTCCCCACAACTCTGTAAGGCAGGTAGTGTTAAAGTATTAACCCCACGTTATAAATGAGGAAAATGATCCTCAAGAAAGTTAAGAAATTTGTGTATGGTTAAACAACCATTAAGGTTCAAAGTCACCTCAAATTTACTTTGTGATGGTAATACAAATATAATTCTTTTAATTTTAAAAATAAATCTGGTCCATAAAAAACCACATGAAGTCTAACAGAGCATTAGCAAAAATAAATTCTACTAAATACACACAAAGAAAACATTGAGGTCAGCATAAGCACTCTAAGTTTTATAGAATTTACCTTACATGAAACAGCATTTAAAAGGGAGAATATTACTTTAATATAACTACTTACCTTTCGACCATACAGACACTGAAAAAAGATGACTCCAACAGACCATACATCAACCTTGTTGGAAATCTTTGGAGGTTCTTTGCCAACTACAAAACACTCTGGAGGTAAATACCTTTTAAAAAATAAGACAAAGATGCCATCAATATTCCTTAACAAACTCTAGGGCCTAAGAAATGCTCTAGAATAAACTTATTTCCCATATGCAAATATGCATTGAATTTTCCATTGCCATCAGTGAAATTATGCATGGATTATATCATTCTATCACTTGACAATAACTTTAACTACACAGGTGGGTTAAAAACTATAATTTTCCAGATTGCTAGTATAAAACCAGGTAAATCACCAGGAGTTATTTTAAAGGCCTGTGACTAATTTAAAAATATATTTAAAAGGAGTTTATGTAAACAAAAACGTGAAAGGGAACAAAATCTGGGCCTCATTTTCTTAATCTTTAAAATAAGAAGACTGAACAGCATAGTCTATAAAGAGAATTTTTAGCCTTACCATTCTCTGAAAAGTTATAAAATTACTAGATTTTTCTGAAACACAAAAAGGAAATGACAGAAATGTTTCAAAATGCATGTAAAATTGGCTAAACTCAAATTAGAGTATTCTATTTCCAACACAACTGTTTTTTTAAAAAAATCCATTTCTGTGAAAATCATTTCTTTCATATTTTCAGTTATCCTTGAAACTGGAATTATCTGGTCAAAGAGCAAGACTGCTACTCATGATAAAGTCTGGACCAATTTAAAACGAGTCCAGCAACATATAACTGTACCTACATCCTCACATTTCTACCAATACTGGGTTTTATAATTCTGACTAATGAATAGGGAGAACAAAATGATTTTTTTCTTCTATTTTTAATTGTTAGCAAAGCAATACATTTCTTCTTCCTATACAAACCACAAGTTCATCTCCTTTAGTCACTTGCCAGGTGGAAGGTATGCCTCTAACCTGCTATTTCTACTAATCATTTATATGTTTTGGAGTAAAGTTTTTTATCAGTTTTTTGCAGAGAATTTTCCTAATTTGACATTCTTTTTAATATTTACTTTATTATATTTCTCTAAAATCTATTTCTTCTCCAGTGATGATAAATGCATAATACTGATTTCTTCCATTTTATCCTTAAATCACATGGTATGGTACAGGGAAAAAATACTAATGGAGAGAGGAGGGTGGAGGTGGGGGGCTCTCAGGATACTAGGTGAGTTTCAGCTTTGTTATTAACTCACCATGTCTAGGCCTTAGTGTTCTCAATAAAGGGTTAAACTTCCTGTAGTTTCTATAGGAAAAGGTTGTGGGGAGAAGGACTTGAACTAAAGAAGAATGAGAAGAGATTCTAGGAGGATGTGAGGAGTTTAATGGAGACAGTGGATAGGAAAGGAACAAGGAGGAAGCCAAAAGATGGAAGAGAAGACAGTCCAAAGAACAAGGAGGGGAGGGCGCAGAAGGAAAGGAGAACGAGAAGTGCTCAAAGATGGGAAACAAGCATAACTCTCAGATACCAGGCAGTCACTGAGGTACCTTTCATATCTTCGAATGCTATGATTCCCAAGTTGCCATCTACCTCTTATGTGTATTTATTATAAAATGAAGTTTAACTTAAATCCATTGGCAATTTATTGGTGCAAATGCTATGAGGCATAGACCTGTATAGAATAAATATTCTTCATCTTTTCATCTAGAGGCTGCATACATGACACCTAGTCTTAGAACAGGAAAGACCTGTGTTTAAGTATTGCTTTGTAACACCTACTGGGTTCTGTGACCCTGAGCAAGTCACTTAATTTCTGAGTGTCTCACACAACTAGAATTACAGGTTGCAAAGTAGGTGCCTGGAATTTACTCGCTAGAAATTGCTTATACTAATGAAATCACAGGCCTAGTCCAATCCATCCACTTCCAGCATATAAATCTGTTTTCCACATTTAATAAACACATAGTAATGCCATTAGTTTTTGTGCAATTATCATGCTTCCTGGAAGCTTTGCTGAACATTCCATCTTGCAATAAATTTCTGAACTTTCAAAGTATGTATAATTAGGTAATCTATGTAACTTTCTAATTCTTCATTTTATGAACTGATATCCTACTTTTTCTACTTTTCTACTGTTAAAAAAAGATCCACACTGAACTTTTAAGAGATTTAATAACATTTTAATTTTATTAAATAAATCTCATGGCACCTACTTAGATCTCTGATAAGATTTCATACTATATTTACAGAACCCTAGTTGTAGAATAAGAGTTAGAATGGGTGAACTTAAAGATCCTTTCTAGCTCTCTATCTCTGATGCTATTTGATAATATTGAAAGATCATTTTAATGCAATATTGCATTAGAAATTACATTTTCTGGCAGGAGGGACACTATCAAGCTAGTAATGAATCTAAATAAAAAGCTCTGGAAAAATGACATATATTCACTATCAAAATAGCCAAAGACTTTGAGGAAACTGTGTAACCTTAGCAAGTCACCTCACCTTTCTGTGCCTCAATTTCCTAATCTGTAAAAGGAGAAGGTTGGATCAGATTGCTTCTAAGGTTTTTTCCAACTTTGAATATATGAACCTGAAAGGATTCACCTGAGATGACAAACATCTTCCTTTTCAAATGTAATCAAACCTTAAGAGAATTCAGAGAAATTTCTCCAGAACAAAAACATCTGCTTTCAAAGATCCAATATCTCATTCTTTATTTTTTAAGTAATTGGAAATAAATGAAAATTTAATGTGGGCTAACAGAGGTCTATAATTAGATGAATCATAATAATAAATTCCAGTGGCTTCCCATTGCCTCTAAAACAAAATATAATCTTCTCTGTTTAGCTATTCAAGTTGTTCTCAGACTGGCTCTAACCAATCTTTTCAGCTTCACTGTACATTATGTCCCTTTACCTGGACTCTGTGATCCAATTAAACATGATACTCCATTTTCCATCTCCATATCTTTACACTAACTGTGCCCCAAGCCTGCAAGATGCCTCTCTTTCTTTTTTGCCTCACAGAATCCCTTTCCCCTATCAAGACATAACTCCAATTCCAACTGCTACATGAAACCTTTCTTGATCTCAACAACGAGTATCCCCTCAAATTACATTTTATTTAACTGTTTTATATTTGCTCTGTATATGCTTAAATTCACTCTCACTGTCTCTCATTAAAGGAGAAATTTTTAACCCTTTTTTGTGTGATGAACTCCTTTGACAGTCCCAGAATGTGTATAGATGAGTAAAATAAAATATACAGGATTACAAAGGAAATCAATTGTACTGAAATAGTTACCAAAATATTAAAAAAAAAAGTTCACAGGCCACAGCTTAAGAATCCCTCTGTTAGAATAAAAGCTTCAAGTAGGAATTTTTCATTCATATATATATATATTCATATTTATATCCCTAGAACCCAGTACAGTACCTGGCATACTATTGATGGATAGATTTTATGATTTTATATATTCTTCTTCTTATCCAACCCACATCAGGCAGATAAAACTAAATGTGTATTGTATATCAACTCTTTATAAAGCTATAGAGATAACAAAGCCATTGCTTTTCATTACAAAGATTCTCACTAGTTGATTCCCTTTGCAGCACTTTATGGGTCTCTCTCTTGGCTTCACCTCTGTAGACCTTCAAAGAATAGAACTGAACTGTTAGCCTTTAGTTTAAGAATGTTTGCATGCAACTACTATAGATAAAAGAGTCACAGAGTTGCTGTGGGATATGGATAAATACTGACATTTACAGGGCCCAATATTTTACCATGTTTCTTTATAATATGTGATCCAGTTCAATTCTCTACGAAAGCCATTTTAAGTGAAGGGAAAAATTAAGTTACTACATGCATAACAGAATATAATGCTTGTGAATATGAACTCTGGAGTTCCATATTTATGGCTGATGTAACCAAGCTTGGCATAGATATAGTATAGTAACTCTAGCAGTCTTAAAACAGTAGCATGGTTGACTCAATTATCCAATAAATACTGTTGAAAATACTGAATCAACAGCAGGCAATTTGGTAATATTCTATAGACTTACCAAACCTATATCTTCAAGATGCTATATTCCCACAAATGATGGAAGGCCAAAGGCCAAAATAATATATCCTTTGGGAAAGAAAGGAAAAATGAAATGTCCAAGACTTTTATCACTGTAGTCTGCTACAAATAGCTGGGTAATGGGTTTCTTAGCTATCACTAGGAAATGAGTGGAAGAGGATGGGGAAGTGTCATGAAAAGCAAAATAGTGGCCCATATTTAAAAATGGTTTTGCCAGAAATTTTCCTGCAAATTATTTTTCCAAAGATCAGGAAACACAGCTGACATAACCAAAGTACAGCACAGAGAGTACAATTACCTTACAAGTCTTAAATCAGAGTCACACAGTTGACTTAATTATCAAATATACACTGTTGAGAACACTAATATGAAAGTATGCAATTCAGTAATATTCTATAGACATACTAACTCTAAATCCTCAAGATACTATAAATCTCAGCAGGAGACAAAAAGTTAAAATAATTTAACCTTTGGGGAAAAAAAAGGAAAAAAGATATAGCATATGTCTGAGAAACAACATCAATTTTTTGGAAAAAAAAAAGGATGACATTTACTTAAGCTAAGTTATGAAAGGAATACTATGTTAAAACTGAAAACAATAAAATTTTGGTGAAGGATTTATGAATATTTAATGTCCCATTAATGTCCCATGCTTTTCATGCCCAGTTCTAAGCTGTATACCAAGTGGTAATCATTTACTGCCTGCTATATGAATGTGAATATTTTCAGAAGTAATAATGTTGTTAAGTTTTGAACAACAATCATGGGATCCAAGTTTTCTTTACACTACAGTTTATCTGTGAAAGTTCACAGAAACGCAGCCTGGGAGAGTGAAAAGAACCTAAGTCACAGGATCAGTTCATCACACAGACCCAGGACAAAGCCCTTTATTTCTGTCAACACTAGTTTACTCAAATCAAGATGATGATGATGATCATGTCTTCCCTTTCCCACAGGACTATTGTTGGGATCAAATAAATTAAATATATGTGAAAATGCTTTGAAAACTGCAAAGCATTAAGTAAGGTAATAGTATGATTATAAATTAACTTCTCTGATTTTCAAAGTATAATACCCATTTCCTTGCACTTCAAAGGGAAGTTTTAAAAGTTATAAATTAATCTATATTTCAAACTCTCTGGATCAAAGACAATATAAAACAAAAATGTTTCCTAAAACTGAGTTGATCAACTAGTCATCCATTAGTTAAGCTAATAAAGCTATACTAAGACTTAGTGACATCCTGTATACACAGTAAACTCAGTTCCCTCAACCGCCAAACTACATATAATATGTATAAGGTTCCTTTCAGCACTAAATCCTACTATTTCAACTGACTGTGGGCTGTGTTACTTGAAAACAGGTATTCTCTCAGAAGAAGGGAGTCAGGTTTTGGGCAAGCCTATAAAGGCCTAGCTAATTTATACAAAGTGTATTCCCATCAGACTTTGATTCTCTTTGCAGTAGCAGTAAGATAGCACAACGGACACGAGTACTGAGCCTGGAGTCAGAAAGACCTGAGTTCAAATTTAACCTCAGACATTTGTAAACTATGTGACCCTGAAAAAGTCACTGAACTTGTTTTCCTCAGTTTTGTCATCTTTAAAATGGGGATAATAACAGCACCTACTTCACAATGGGTTATTGTGAGGATCATGAGATAATATTTATAACATGCTTATTAGTAGCACAGTGCTTAGCATACAGTAGGTGCTACATAAATGATAGTGATAATTGTTATTTTAGTAGAAGTTTCCATACTAGCTTCTCTCCCCTATGAACTCCAGCGGATTCAGTTACTGTAAGTAAGAGAAGAGTCTGAATATGGGCTTCAGTGGTTTTGGGAGAAAGGACATGAGTTAAAAGAAAGAGGATATGACTATCTCCTCCTCTAAAAATCTCACACTTTCTATACTTGCAAAGAAGCTTGTTACCTATCCATAAATTATGACTGTTTGAAAGTACTGTTCCTATTCTGGGGATTTAAAAGTTAAATTGCAATTTGTAACCACTTGCTCTTTTTAGCAAACTGGAATGAAAAATAATTTTCTCCTTTAAATGTCACCACCTTTTCCATAAGCAATGAATGGCATAGTCTGAAAACTCAGTTTATTTGTGAAGTTTTGTTATATGCAGCCTATTTTTATGTACTTAGGAACACTTCCAGCTTTGTAGAATTCAAATTGAAGCAGTTCTACAGCACTCTAGTATTCCTTGGGTGTGTCCTTCTAAAATGGGATAGCATATATGAGTGAATACATACACATATATACATGCATGCATATGTAGGTAGGTATGTATGTATGTGTGTTTTCATAAAGGTAGTTTCAAAAGGTTTCAAAAGCTGCATGAAGCCTCAAACTGGATCATTAAGTCACATATAAAAGAAATAAATACTAATTTGATAGCAAAACATTTAAAGCAAATAACCAAAACTTTAATCATAAAACTCACAAATAATATGCTAGGACTTACAGCAGGGAGGGTGACCACCTTTCAGTGGCACTAGAACCTACATGCTTTGTTCAGCGGCTTCACTCTGAATATTGCCTTCCTTAAAGATCAAAGGTTTAAAGAAATGGAAAATAGTTTCTTTTCCCCCCAAAAGGTCAAAAGATCTCTGATACAGGGAAAGCTGATAATTTTAATATTTAAAATTCAATTACCAATAAGTCCCTGCCCCTTGAGAAGTTAGATCCATTCCATCCACGCCATAACTATCATCATCCATAATTTTGGACAGGCCAAAATCAGTAATTTTGATTTCTCCGCATGCTGTTCCATCTACTAAAAGGATATTTCCTAACAAAAAATAAACAAGTACAAAAATTAAGAAATACTTTCAAGTATAAGTTTTTTCTTCAGTTTGCACAATTGCAAGCAATTAATTGTTTTCATTATTTAATAAAAACTAGTTTTTATGAACTAATTGGAAAGTGATTATGTATTAAAACTATTTGTATGACAGTTCTAAAATTAACAATCATTCTATTATACTTCTAAACCTACAAAAAAAGTGTCTTTAGCATATCTTTCACCTGATTTAATGAATTTACTATTTTTAAAATTATCAGGCAATAGATATTCACTATTCAAGTATCAAAGAACAAGACTTAAGAAAATTATCTTGATAAATTTTCTATTTACCTGGTTTAAGATCATAATGGATAATAGGGGGTTTGATCTCATTGAGATATCTTAGTGCATTTACTATTTGCATAACAATGGACCTAGCTTCCTTCTCTGACATTAATTTATGTTGTTTGAGATAGAAATCCAAGTCATTGCCTTCACAGTATTCTAACACCGTACAAAACCTAAAACAGAGAAAAACAAATACACATATATTAGATATGCCATTAAATTGTACTCCCAAATAACTCACAATCATCATGCCCAGTACAGAGACAAAGTGTCAACCAAAAGATGATCCAGGCATTGAGAGAGAACTTTAACATAAAGAACAATTCCTGGGACAGGATAATGTGAAATTTGGGGAAAACGCAATAAGGTGACCTGCTTTGTAGGAAGTCTCTTTTTATACAGTATAACAAAAATTTATCATTCCCAAATCCCCTAAAAGCAGGACAGCGATCGCAACTTTTAAATTCCTTATTCACACACTCTGCATTTAGTTGTCATTATCACTAAACCTATTCCATACTTACGTGTCTGTATCCAAGGAGAAATAATCATATAGTTTAACTATCCTGGGGTGGTCCAGTTCTTTGTGTATTCTATACTCTCTGCAGGCATGTCTAAAGGAAGAGAGCACGTTAATTTTCCGTGATCAAAAGACTCTTGATCAATTTACCACAAGAACCATAAGGCATTAATATTTACTTGTGGTAGTTTTCTTTCTTCTCATCCCTCCAGCTCTTATTAAGCTGGTGGATCTTCACAGCAGCATATCTTTGTTCATAAAGGTCAAAAGCCTGAAATCCAAGGCAAAGAATAGTTACAGCCAAAGATCAAGGAAATTTACAAATTCATCCAAAATATAACAATTCTTAAAAAAAAAAAAGGAATAAAATAATCTAGATCGTAATAACAATGATTCACATTTACAGACTATCCATTTGGATAGAAGGGATTGTAGCTCTGTGAAGTTATCAGCATAGTGGATTAAGAAAACTTCCTCTAATGATGCAAAGTAGCAAATGCAATTGAAATTGGTGCCATGAGGCAGAAGTGTCAGCTGCAGCAACAGACGGATTAAAACATAATTGGGAAATATTTACAAATTAAATTAAAATACAATAGAATACATATAATTCTAATATGCTTTTCCAAGTTAATATGGTACCTTCAAGGATTCTCATGAACTACACCATTGCCTTAAAGTGTACAAAATGCTTTCTCTAAAACCTACCCAGAGAGTTGGTTAGTTACATCAATTTGCCAGTGGGCCAACACAACTATTAGGTGTTGCTGCTGGGATCTGAAACCAGATCTCTAGACTTCAAATTCAACACTTCTCTTGCTAAGTTGACTCCAGGTAACACCTTTAATTAATAAAATGGGTTGTATTTTAATGGCCCACAAAATTAGTCAGAGATTTTATTATCAGGTATAGAATATCACAACCATAGTGATATGTGCTGTAGTGTATCAGAAAAAGACAGATTATCATACAAGATCATAATTAGTACTAAATTAGTACCAAATTTACACATAGCTTGGTATCAGTCAAGCACTAAACACCTTCTGTGCAAAGACTCTCACTTGGATTTTTCTGTAATTTTATCAGTAGAATAAAATAACATAATCTATACTATCACTTTTACTTTGACCCTATTCTAGAGATAACTGGGTGAAGAGACAAGAACAACCCAAGGCAGCAGATTACTGGCTCTTTATGCTGCAGGCTGAAAGGTAGGAAACATATTTCTTCCCCAAATGACTTCCTTCATTCCAGAGAGCTCCCCTGTCTGTGAAGCTCAATATAGTATAAAAAATCATCTCTGTAAAATTGCTTAAGATATAAATTACCCAAGTACAGCTTTAGTAGTTTTACAATCTATTCCTTAAGAGAGAGTGGAAGTGTGGACTCCACGTTCAACTTTGCTTTAAATTAACTGGAGAAAGCAGGCTTTAAAATTCTTTTTATCATGTTATGAAGAAACTCCATGAACAGAGACTTCATTGTAAATTATATAACTATAACTTCTGGCACTTATCCAAAAGGAAGACATCTCCCCTTCTCCTAAAACACTTTGAAAACTGGATCTCACCTTACATTCATGTAAGGAAGATCATTTCACGAATGCTACAAATTATTGGTTTGCCATTAGATAGCATGAGATTATAAGTATATTCAGAAATTGTATCTAAAAAGGTTTTTAAGCCTCCCCATTTCACGGTTAGGGCTGAGTTTTCTTTTTTTTCTTTTAATTTCATTGAGGAAATTAAGAATAACAAAGCTAGTATGGGTAAGAAAAAAATCTGAATGCAAAATAAATGCTGTAGAAGACATGAAGAAGAGATACATAAGGTACAAACAGCAACAAGTTCTAAAGAAGGAGAAGAAAAGAGATTAACTTTATGTAAGTCATTAGCAAAAAGTTTTCATTCTTAATTGGATAATGATTATACATACATGTGTTGTCTGTCTATAAATTCTTTAGGAATAATCTTTTGGGCGGCAGGGTAAAGGAAAAAAAAGTGTTAGGTTTGGATTATGTAATTTAGAGCTGAAGGGAACTAATATATCTTTTTATCTAACCCCTACATTTTCACAGATCAGGAAACTGAAGCATAAAGCAGTTAAGTGACTTGCTCATGGTCGTTCACTAAGTTACTGAGAGAGCCTGGACTTGAACTTAGGTATTCTGATTCTAAATTTAGTACTTCTTTTTGGGTAATTAAATTAATAGCCAATTAAAATCTTACCTAACCGGCAGGTACTAGTTAGCATGCTATCCTCCAAGGCTATTTTTAAGGAACCATAATTGGTCTTGAAAAAAATTCTCATAATCTGTAGCTTGGCTAATGAAATTCCTGGAGTTGGATTCTATGAACGTCACAAGTACTCATTTTGTAATCTCCAAACCCAGGCATGATCCTATTCTTGAGTCAGTAATTTAGGGGCTAGGAGTAGCAAGAATGAGACAGGCTTAGGATCAAGGGAAAAGGGTGTTCTGCTTGCTCTCCCTTGCTCATCTGACATAATAACAGAAAGTCTTCAATACATACCCTGAAACCTGACTGGGCTCTAAAGTCTCTAGGTCTAGACAAATTTTAAATTATTTTTATACCTGTAAGTTTTGCGGGGAGAGATGTCCGAATAGTTAGATTGATAAACACTTGCAGACACAGAAGAGGGATGAATGACTAAAGCAGAAAGCTGTGGTGCCTTTCTCCCCCTTTCAACCTCTTGCCTAGTCTGAAGTTCACTTCTAACTCTAGAAACCTTAGCTTGTACTATCAGAGTTGCTCTGCAGGAAACTGGAAATCACATGTGAGTCTCCATTTCATGTGTTCTTGTCCAAATGATTTCAAGTAAAGTCTAAATCCCATTTTCAAGATATGTCAGGGTTATCTTTGTATTCAAACTTATATTCAATCAGTTTCATGATGGATCTGGAGGCAAATGTTGTAATAGAAACAGGACATTTAGGACTTTTGGCATCTATTTAAATACAAGTGTAGACTCCTTAAGAAGCCACAAAATAATAGTAATAATGTCTGACATTTATATGCCAGAAAGGTGCTTTATGTAAAATATCTCATGAGATCCTCACAAGCACCTTGCTGATTAAGTATCACCAGTATCATTTTTTTTCACGTTCTAGACAAGGAAAATGTTGAGTGATTAGTCTGTCTTGGTTCAGGTCTTTGCCAACTGTCTAAATTTTCTTATCTAATCAAAATATCACAATCAATTGATCTCTAAATTCTTTAAGATTGCTAATAACATTCACTAAATTTCAGAAATGCTTTATATGTTTGCATGAATAAACTTTAAATTTGCTCTAATTCTGAGGATTGATGATTTCTTAGTCAACTTTTCCTATACTAATCCAAACAAGATATAGAAATATACATTACCTTATATACTTCACTAAAGCCACCTCTACCAAGCAGATGAAGTAACAAGTATCGTTCATTTAATGTAGGATGATCTTTAAACCTTGGGAAAAAATTCACATACGTATTTTAAAAATTAACACAAAGGCATGATAAGGTTTCATCTACACTAAAGAGCCTTTTCTTTGGGGGGGCGGGGGGGGTGAGGTAGTGGAGACTGTCTTTCTCTTAAGACTTTTCTTATTCTTGTACTACTGAGAACACCTTCCTTTTCACCTTTCTCCTCATCTTGCTCCAGACCTGATACTCTTCACATCTGCACCTGGCCTCTTTCCTATGGTGGCTTGGGCAGATGGCTTAGTAACTTCCTCGACTTCTTTCAACATCAGAATCACTTTATGTGGTCAAATAACCAAATACAGCACTCTGTGGTCTTTGAAATAATGTGTCTTGTCTGTGTGTATGTTTTCTAATACTTTCAAAAAATACTGTTGTATTTAAGAATTCTATTCATTCAATTCTGTGCAGTTGAACAAGCATTTATTATGGGTCAAGGTGCCAGAGATGCTGTGGTTGTGAAGGCAAAGGTGAAAAATGGTCTCTATCTACCCTCAAGAAGTTAACATTAATCAAGATGTGATTGTCCAAGCATATTAAATACCCAAAAATAACAGGTGGCCTTCATCCATAATTACATTTTAGCATTAATGGTCTTAAAATAAACAAGTATAAAATTCTTGCTGCCATTTGAAAAAAAACAATATTTCAAACATGGACAGATAAAGTTTTAATTATATAAAAAATGAAAAAGATAGTGTATGCCAAATTTTAAGATGAAGATAAATTCTATGAAATTTAAGCTTCTTTTGTAAAAAGTATTATAAATTTACTGTATATGTGGGTTAGGCTCTACCACATATGAAATACTAGGCTAGATAATGTAAAAATGACTGTTCTGATGACTTCTAATCAATATGATAAAAACCATAAGAATTCACTAACTTTCTATTAGAGTAAATCAAGTCTTACATAAATATCTTTAGACATCATTTTCATATGAAAAGTAAGGCAAAATTTTTAAATTATACTCTTTGTTGTATTAAAATTCTGGTACAGAAGAAATTTTAATCTATTTTTAAAATGTCACAAACTATGATCAGTAAATTCATTAGGAGTCTCTTTGAATTTTGGTTAGAAAAGATAAAATTTGTTTTCTACAATATGCTTTGCCTAGACTAAGGATATTATTAGCAATTACCAAAAGAAAAAAAAAATGAAGAATGAGTTTGACTATCCATGAATGTAAGTTTAAAAGTGGGACATAGATACAGTTAATATTTTTACGCTATTTGTCAAATCCAAGTTAAATTAAAGTCAAATTAAATTAAAAATCAAGTTAAATGAAAATCAAGCCTTAAATTAAAAAAATGATTTTTGTCTTGAAAAAAGGATATTTTTCACATTTCCTTTGACCTGTCTAAACATAGGATCAACTTCATTTTGCTCAAATCTCACCTTTTTTGATGATTTAAAAAAAAAATTAAGCTTTATCGATGTCTTATTTTTACATCACAGTCAACTTTTGAAGTATCTTCTCCCTTCCAACTAAGCCTTCCTGGAACTAAAACTTTTGCCTGGTTAAATCTAAAAGTGCCTGAAAGTGACCTGTTTGGCAAGATATAGATATCCTTCTGGCCAATAGTCTCCAACCTCTCTGCTGAAAAGAGAGAGGTAAACTCATACTCTCTGTTTTCCAACAATTATAGGTTTTTTAATTACCCAGATCAATTTCCTTTTCATTCATATTACTGTAATCACTGGGCAGATAGTTTTTCTGGTTCTGCTTATTTCACTGTGCATCAATTTCCATGACACCTTGATTACCAGAGCCCAAAATGATTTTCCCTATGAGTTGAACCCCCTTTGCCCTTTCTTGTCTATGCCAGTCACTCAGGCCTTTAACCTCAGACTACCAACTGCCTTAGGGCAAAGAAGATACTTTATACTCCTTTTTTATAACTCCCAGAACTAACACAATGCTAAAAATATGAGCTCAAAAAATATTTAAAGGAAATCTTTGTTGCTGTAAACATTAGCTTATGTTAAAATAAATAAATATCTTTCAAATACCCAATATAGTAGGGTTAAGTATAGCTTCATAAATAGCAGTCTATGTATTACTTGAAATTTATTTCTGTAGGACTCTTCCCCTTCTTGCCTTAAAAAGAGGATTATCACATGTTTTGGTATTACTAAATTAAAATGGCACATGAAATATAAATTGCAAATGCATTACTGTGAATTATCTTCATTGTTTATCCTTTTGAGTTCACGTATGTGAAGATTTCTGACTCTTTCCAAACGTTCAAGTTCTGCCTGGATTTCTGCTTCTTCCTGAAAATGAGAGGAAAGGACAAACTGAACTTATTCACTATGTAAAATAAGGTGTTTTTCCCCATAGGTCAATAGAACTGTGAGAGGGAAAGCATCACATTAGAAAGTCCTACTGAGCTAGACAACTACTCCTCTTCAATGCCTAAAAGAGAGAGTGCTAGAAAGAAAAAGCTGATTTCAAAAAACCATTCCTGATATGAAATCTTTAAATAACTTTATGCTCAGTTTTGCTAAGACACTGAAGAAAAGCTGTTCTCATCATGTTCAAATGAGAGTGGCAGGGAGATAAACGCACCCTGAAACTGGCATGTGGTATAAAATGAGTTGGGAAAATCAGTCAGATAATATGTAATTTTTAAGTTAAGAAAAAATATTTTTAAAACATCATAGAATTTTAGTTACCAAAGAAAATCAAGGATGAAACATGCAAGATATTTCACAATAATCTAGGGTTAACTCAAAGTTCTTTTCATGATGAAAAAATATATACACAGAAAGCCTCAAGCAACAAAAAACTCCACAAGTGTTTTTATTAGATTATTTCCAAATTAATGTATGGTGGGAAAGAAAACAAAGATCTGTGCACTTATTTTGGTAAGATCACAATGTAGTCCTGGAAGTGAAGAAACCATGTTACATAGATCTTCTCTAGCAAATGATAACTATTCTAACTGGATTGTAATGAATCTTAATAAACTTTCTTTAATATTTATTTGAGTAAAACCATTTAAATTTTTCTCTCAGATTTTGGGGAGAAATTTTTGTATTTAAAACAAAAACACCCCTGATTTGCACATCAACATTTTTTTAGCACTATTTTGGAAATAAATCTGGATTTGCCAGGCAAATCATAATTACTACAGCTTGTAGTTTTATAAGGCATCTTGCAGATAAAGGCAGCTCCTTAAAATGATGCTTCAAGTAGGATCTATATTCCATTTTGTGAAATGAGGAAAAAGAGGTGATGTGGCAACAGAGTCAGGATTTGAATCCAGGTCTTTTGTCTCCAAATGCTAGGAAATGTATGATATAAAAGAAGTATTGTTTTAACTTCCTCTAAGAGAAGTAATAAAGATGTATATTCCTTTACAATTTAAATTCCAAAGGATTTCTAAGTACTCAAGAGAAAAATTAAACTTTTCCATAAATAATCACTTAAAACATTCAAGACTATCACTAGAAAAACTGGTCCTCAAGAAAGTTTACATTATGTGTGAATAATACAAGTCAATTCTTTCTTTGTAAATATGAAGATACAATTTTTAAAAATATATATTACAAGAGAAGCAGGGAAATGGTGGTACTATTGCACTAATTTTTATATGTACTTAAAATGCATGTAACAGATTCAGTTTCATATATAATCCTCCTACTGGCCTTTGTATATGGATATGATTTTTGCTAATGATTTCCTAGTTCATAATAAAAAAAATTAAAATACTGATGAAAATGTCCCAATTGTCAGAAGAAATTTCATTCATAATTAACATTCAAAGAATTCTAATAATTATTCTAAAAATTTTTCTATTTCTTCATATGTGTGGTTTTAAAGACTAGAAAAGTGTTGCTTCAAGAGTGAAAGAAAAATAATACCAAATCTGACTTCAGAATCAATGAACAAAATACTGAATGAGTAGAAAGATCTTAACAGATTTTCTACTGCAAGTTCATTCAATCGAATAATTAAGACCTAATTTACACATTATAATAATAATAGATAATGCCTGAGCCAGGATTAGAATTAAATTTTCTAACACTTGGGTATGTGGTCTTTCCACAACACCTTAAATGTAGAGTAAGCAAATTAGAAACAGATCCTCTATGTTAAGAACTTGGTTGAAATATTAGGTTATGAACAAGAATTTTACTTAATATACACTACAATACTAGAAATTACTTCATGCTACAATTTTTTTTCTTTTCAAATGACTTAAAACATATTTAGGAGATGTTACTGAAAATTTAATAGTATTATAAGACTTTTAGACTGCTTGATACATATTTGGCCATTAGGATGCTTGGTCTAATGTTTCTGTTTTAAATCTTTATAAAAATGGGTAACTATATAAGATAGTTTCCTAATGGCATGTTAAATTCAATTTAGAAGTAAAAGACACATTCAGTTACTGATATCAAGAAGATTAAAAAAGATGAAGAACCTTGTCCTATTTTTTTTAAGCCTCCATAGTACTCACCTAATTCAAATCAAGGAACATTTATTAAATATAGTGCCATCATGCTGTGCTGTGACAAAAACAAGTCTTTGGGATACAGGCCCATATAATACAAGGAATTGAATGAGACTAACAATAATCCTCTACCAACTGGGAAACTCAGGAAGACTTTAGAGAGAGGAGGCTGTAACAGAGTCTTGAATGAAGAGGACTCTTGGAGGAGGTGATAAGGAAGGAATGTATTCTAAGCATGAAGGGTACTTTATGCAAATGTACAAAAGTAAAGGATGGACTGGTGAATTCAGGGAATAGTTCATATTGGTTTAAACAGCAAACGTGGGAAGAGAAGTGGTAACAATATTGTATATAGCTAAGTAACAGGCTAAAGAATTTCTATTTTACACTGAAAGATTTTGAGCAAAGGAGTGACATGGGCAGACCTGAAAGAACACTTGGACAGCAGTAGTATAAACCAGTGCTCAACAGCACTGGAATTAGATTAAAATGTCAGTGGGAAACACTGAACAAAATAAATCAAAATACAATAAAACAGAGTTAGCATTAGATTTAAAAAGGTCAATTTGCAGCCATGGGTTTCTATTTGAACTTGATACCACTAGTATGAAACTTTCTCCAGTCAGTCAGTCTTCTGATTGCCAAATCTAATGGCCTCACACTCAATTCCTTAAACTCTCTGTAGCCTTTGACACTGTCCATCACCCTCTTCTTCAAACTCTTCTCTAGGTTTCTGTGCTGTACTCTCTCCTTCCACTTCTGTGTCCACCCACTTCTTCTCAGTCTCCTTTGCTGTATCATCATCCAGGCCACATCTGCTAACTGGGTTTCCTTTGTTCTATTTCTCAGTCATCTCATTAACTTCTTTGGATTCAGTTATTGTGTCTATGTTGATGATGAATCTACTCATCTGGCACTGACTCTACGCTGACCTTCAGTCTCCTATCTCCAACAGCCTACTGAACATTGAGACTAAATGGATGTCCCATAGACAACTCAAACTCAGCATGTCCAAAACTGAACTCATTATTTTTCTTCCTAATCCCTCTTTTCTTCCCAACTTCCCTCAGGCTTGCAACCCAGATGTCACCCTTGACTCTTCACTCTTACCCCATCCCAATCCATATCCACCATGTTGGCATAGTCTGTCAATTTTCCCTTTGTAGCATGCCATCTCTAAAATATTCTCCCTTTTCTTGCTGTGACATTGCCACCACCCTGGTACAGGTTCTCATCACCCCATATCTGGACTATTTTAAGAATCTGCTGGTTGTCCTTGCCACCACTCTATCCATTCCAGTCCCTTCTCCATTCAGCAGTCAAAATGATCTTCCTAAAGCAAAGCTCTATTCATGGTCAACTCCCCTCTCAAAGTCCAGTGGTTCACTATCATCTCTAGCATCAAATATAAAATCCCCTGTTAGGTAAAGCTCATCTTCAGAACCTGCCCACAATCCTTTGCCCCCTTTCAGTTTTCTTATGCCTCATATCTCACCATGTTCTTAATGAGATGTTCTCTCTCCCTATTCTAGGCATTTTCACTTGCTATGCCTCAGGTCTGGAATGCTCTCCCTCTTCATCTTGGTCATCCTGGCTTCCAAAGTTCTAATTAAAATCCCAGTGTTTTTACTGAACAAGAAATCTTTTCCAATTCCCTTTAATTCTACTGTCTTTCCTCTGTTGATTATTTCCAAATTATCTTCTTTGTAGCTTATTTGTACAAAGTTGTTTGCATGTTGTCTATCTTATTAGACTGTGAGGTCCTTGAGAGCAGGAACTGTCTTATAACTTTGTATCCCTAACGTTTAGTAAAGTTGACATATAGTTGTTGTTTAATAAACATTAATCAACTGACTGTCTAAATGGAGAAAGGAGATATTTAAAGCAGAGAGAGTAATCAAGAGGTTATTACACTCCTCAGTCTCCTTGGATCACCCTTCTCTTCCTGACCACTAATTTGGGCATCCCCTAAATTCCTGGACATTCTTCTTTTCTTGTTCAACATTTACTCTCCCTTGGGGATCTAATCTGTTCTCATGGTGTCTCTAAGCAGAGGACTCCCAAAGCCAAATACCTAAGCCCCCATTTCTCTTGAATTGTAGTACTGAGACATTTCAACCTGGTTATTCCATAGGCATCTCCAACTCAACAGGTCCAAAATAGAACTCACTATCTTTCCCCAAAATTCACCCCTCCTCCACAATTCCCTATTTCTATTGAGAGCACTATCTTCTAGCCACTTCAGTTTATAATCTTGGAATCATTTATGACTCTTCTCCCTAACTCCTATATTATAATCAGTTGCCAAGTCTTGCCAATTCTACATTCACATCTTTCTAATAAGTACCCTTATCAACTCTCCCTATGATCACTGCAATAGTCTCTTAAGTAGTCTCCTTATCTCCAATCTTTCCTCTCTAATCCATTCCAAACAACTGTCCAGCTGATTTTCCTAGAGCATAAATCTGCCTCACCCACAACTCAAAAATTTTCAATGACTCCCTATCACTCCTAGGATGAAATAACAAAATTAGCATTTAGAGTTCTATACAAATTAGTTCCCAATTCTTCTCGAAGTCATTTCATACAACTTCCCTTTAGGAACTTTTTACCATTCAGTTACACTTGCTTAAGTGTATCCTACACATAACATTCCAACGCCTACCTCTTTCTGCCTTTTCAAAGGTTCTTTCATGTCTGGAATGGTTTCTTCAACACATAGCTCATGTCACCTCCTACAAAAAAATCTTTACTGATCCTCCTCTTATTAGTGCTGTCATCCTCTTGATATTACTTTATATTTATGTACTTTAAGTACATTTTTTATGCCCACTCCAATTCCCAATAGAAGGTAAGCTCCTTGAAGTTAGGCAGGAATGGTTTTGATTTTTGAATCCTGAGCACAGCACAATACACAAAAAAAGGTTCTTAATAAAACTTTGTTTAACTGAGTAGTCTAGATAAGTGGTGATTTGTACTTTTGGTTCAAAGTGTTTTCACTGGCTGTTCCCTGCAACACTCTCTCTCACTGCCTCCTGGCTTTCTTAAGTCTCACCTGCAAGAATCTTTTACCAGCCCTTCTCTGTGTAAGTAAATTCTGTCCTTTGAGATTATCTCTAATTATCCTGTATACTCTTTGCATGTTGGGGAGAACTCATTAGACTGTAAGGTTCTAGAAAGAGTGACTTTAAAAAAGCCAATCAACCAACCTTTCTTTGTATTTTCAGTGCTTAATACAGAGCCTGGCACAAAGTGGACATTTAATAAATTCTAACTGACTGAATGACTTTAAAAAAGATGCATAAAGCAGAGAAGGGGTCAGATGTAAGAAAGTTTATAGAAGGAGAATCAACAAGACTTATAAACAGATTGGATATGGGGGAGAAAGGGAGAACAGAATCAAGGATGGGTCTAAGTTTATGAATATGGATGACTAAGAAGATGACAATGCCCTGAAGAGAAACAGGTAAGTATGGAAGATCAATTTGGGAGAGAAGATTCTATGAGTTCCATATTGAATTCAAGATCATTTATCTAGAAATGGAAACTCAAAGACCACTTAGTACAACCTCCTCATTTTACAGATGAACACACAGGTCTACAGAAGTTAAATTATAACCGTCACACAAACAATAAATGGTGATAGAAATGAGGTTTTTTTAACCCAGGGTTTCTGACTATAGAAGCTAATCATTTTCCTACTTTGCCATGCTTATAAGAACATTAAAGAAGAGACTGAAATTGACAATGAATGACTAGAGTTCAGTCATGAATTATAGGTGATGCACAGATTTTAAGTTATATGAATAGAAATCACCTTTGAACCTTTGCAAAACTGAGAATATCAGCAAGGGAGAGTATGGATTTAAGAAGTCCCAGAACAGAGATAAGCAAATACCAGGCATTTATTGAGTACTTACTGACTGAATAAATTTTAATAACAACATCATCAGGTAATGGCTAGTACTATTTTTGTCCAATTTAACAAACCTTTATTGTTTTCTCACTAAGTAAGATGATACAGGTTGCATTATATTAATTTTGATTAGTAACAGACATTGCCAAAACATTCAGAAACAGGTGCCAGGGAAGAACTGAAGAGCTTGGCTCCGAAGTATTTATAAGGAGATAGTAAGGAGAAAGTCACATCTCAAGTCACCTAAAAGTTAACTCCCTCAAAGCCACAAACATGTATGTGCATCTATACTATAAAAAAAATAAGCTTCTATTTCCTGGTACTTTCAATGAAAGTGAACTGTTACATGTATTAAGAAATGTTTGTTGAATTGAATTTATTGAACTGTACTATAATAATCTGAGAGCAAATCTGTATGTTTATTAAATTCAACAAGTACTTATTATCTGCCATCACCTAACAGAATAAACACATACCCCTATCATCAGCTATTATTTAAATTTTGGTCAAGCTAGAGACAGAGCTGCAAGTGCACAATGGGGTAAATCTATCAGTTTTCCCCTGGTGCAGAAAATTCCTTTGGGGTTACTATATATCTGAACTGACACAATTCAGTCTTCCAAAGAAGCCACTGTCAAGTACCAACCCTAGGCCCTCTCCTAATGGAATAGAACCATCTACGCCAAAAGCAGTGGTAATTTCTGGAAATAGAAGGTGGCATACAAATATATGGGACTTTTCTTACAAATAAAATTAATACAATCTAGTATTTTTTAAATCATCTATTAAATTAATTATTAGGGAGACCAACATAAACAAGAGAAAGAAAAAATAGAAACATTAGCTATACAACATTTCTTGGTCTCTAAGGGGGATTGCAATGAATGATTATTTTAACAGCTGATAAAAGGGCAATATTACAAATAATAATGACAGGTTTCTCCTGAAGGGAATGAAGTATTCTCATCATAAGCAACACAGATAACAGGATTCTTTTTTTTTTTCCAGCCATAGCTCCTTAGCATGGTATTCAAAATATAAAACACAGAAATCAATCTACCTCTTCTCATACTTCTCTTCCATTACCTATCTTAAACCTACCCTTCAAACTCCAGTCAAACTGAAAGACTTGCTGTTCCGTAAACCATGCCCATACTCTAAAGACTTCTGTGTACTTGTATTTCCAGATGACCACATTTCTTTTGTACGTGCACTCACGTACCCTGAACACACAAAAATTCAACCTAGATATTAGACTAATTGTTGATCTACTAATCTGAAAACTAAACGTACAGTTTCAATGTGGTTGTATGACAATTAAAAACAACAACAAAACTTGGCTCATTTTTTTTTCTTTCCCTTTCAATTTTTTTTTTATTACTATAACTCCTCATTTTCTAAATAATTTCCTAAACGCTATTCTTACTTTCTTCCTGGTTCTCCTTTTCTGCAGTGCTTCTCCTTTCCTTCAAGTCTAATCTTTCTTTAGAGACCAAAGTATTATAAAGGAAAATCCATGTTTTAAAACATCTGTTTTAAACTGGCAAAATTTATATTGATGCAGGCAAATATACCCTGCATTTGATGAAACTACAGTTTCATCAAATCACCCAATACTTATGCCTATCCCCACACTGGCAAATAGATGTACTTATATAATTAGCCAAATTAAAATATTAAGGAAAATTTTTAAAAAATTTTTATTTTGACAAAGAAAAACCCAACAAAAAATATATAATGGAATGGACTAATCACCATCCTGTCCTAATAATCTGGTTATCTGGATATTTTAAGGATGTTGCCAGTTCTGATTCTGCACATAAAGTCTAAGAATTCCTATAACGGAAATGTTATCTACATACATATACATATATAAATATATACATATATATGTGTGTGTGTATATATACACATACATATACATACACATACATATATATGTATATATGTACGTATAGGAAGGTGACACTACTGACAACATTTTCAACTAGGATGTATAATTGTGGTTTTTCCTGAGGAGGGAAAACAGGTTTAAACTGCCTACATAATTATTCAGTTTCCCTTATAACCAATGATATACATTTGCATGACTGCCTATAGTCATGGACCTATTTTATTCTGTGTAAAACAAAGCTGATTATATTTGACTTAGCCTACAAATTGGAACTAATTTGTATGATGCTCTGCTGAGCTGAATTACTTAACTCATCCCCCAAGATAAATCAAAAAGAAAATATTTAATAGACTGACAGAAGGAATGACTTTGTGTAACTCCACTGGCATAGGGAAAGATAAGAAAAATCTTTCTACTAATGCAGACTGACACCTTTTCTGTAACTCAGGCTTAGTTGCTTAAAGCATTTAGAGTTAACTGACTTGATAAGGGTCACACAGCCAGTATATGTCAAAGGTAAAAGTTGAACCCAGGACTTTCTGGTTCCAAGGCTAGCTATTCACTATTCAACACTACCTCATTAGACACCTTTACAGATAAATAGACATATTTGGATTCAGCTGCTTATAAAGCAACTAAAATACAACACTAGGCAGGACTTTGGTTTTTTTCCTCACTTTAAAAGAATTCTGCTATCACCTAAAGCAAACAATGCAAAATTCAAAACATTCAAAAGTGACTCTGGATTTATGAAAGTAAGAAGCGGAATATGGACATATTAAGTTTACATTCCTCACTGAATGATACCTCACAGGGATGCTATAAGGGAAATGTTTATAAACATTTATTGGACTCTGTGAAATACTGACAGTTTTGTATTTTAAGAGTCTATAAGAGATGCTCAATCACCTTCATGAGATGTGATTCTTATTTTTAAATAAACAAAAGGACATAATCTTAAATTTAGAGATTCAGAAAATTTCTTGGCAATTTTATAGTATGACAGATAGATCAAAACGAATTACTTCCTCTCTTACTCTCACAAGACAGGAAATCAAGAAGGCATGCAATACTGTTCACAGATAACATAGCTTAACAACATGTTTAATCTGGCTATATACAATATGGAAAGGAACCTCTTTTCTAGTATAGTCTCTCCAGATTCCCCAGCGATAACTATTAGTGATATCTCATTATTTTTGTAGACACAAAATGTTTGCTTTCACCTGAAGAGGAAGCTCCTGAAAGATTTCTTTTGAATAATTAAAATAGTTGAAAGAACAAGTTTGGTGAATGAGTCCTATAAGTTTTCTAGATATATTACTAAAATACTTATGTATGTTATACCCCAAATTTAAATGACAACAAACGTCCATAAATTCTTGGTACTTGTCATAATAAGGGATGGATGAATTAGATAGCTGTTCTTGGAAAGGAGACCAAAGAGAAGGTCAAACTTCAATATTAATTAATTGGTGGTCATTCACCTAAAATCAGTGCCCTGTTATATTCCACTGTTCAAAAGGTTGCAGAAAATCCCGTGTCTTCCATCTCAACTAGTTGAATGATCCACTGTGTAGGAGTGAGAAAAGAGCTGTCCTTGGTCTTGACCTGTAAAAATTTCATCATGGAGGATTAATACTGATGCTGCTGCCTGTGACTGGTTCAGTTTTTCTCTGCAGGTGGCCAATATCGGTCAGAAAACAGGATTTCTGTGGCAGTGCTGACTGAAGGGCAGGGCTGTTGCTATACTTTTATCTCTTCAGAACGGAGGCACAAGGAGAGGTGAATGCCACATCACAAGGAGCAAAGGAGAGAGAGAGAGAGAAATGGTGTCAGGTGGCATGTTGGATGGGATTTTTGTTTTAGTAGACTGAGGAGAATGTAAATAGTTTGGCCCTCTGACTCCATCTCTGCAAAGGTACTTTTTGTGTTGCTGGTGATGATCCTTGACCACTCCAACACCCATTACAAATTCATTTACATTTTTCCAAATTAATTTCTGAATTCTTATTCAGGGATTATATATCAAACCTATACATGTCACAAGTGAAATAAAACACCACAGTAGTTCCATATCCCAACCCTCTCTAAAGTGTTTAGCTTTCTATAAACACCACCTTTCCTTATGAACTTTAAAAACTAAAATCTTTACATAAATAAGCCAGAAGACTAGATATTACATACACCATAAAATTCCTTCACGCCATTCGCAGTATCAACTTGTAACATGCCAATATGAAGACATGAACAAAGGTCCCCATAACTATAAAACTCTCATTAGTCAAAGGATGCTGCCACTGAATGGCAAATGTCTTTTTAATAAAGTATGACAACAGCGAAAATGTTACAGGGATGACAGTTGCTAACGTGTTTGTAATTTTACTAACCCCTCTGGGAAAGTACAGAACCCAAAGTATGCCCTTTAAACAGTTCTTTTCAACAAAATTTTCAAACTATAAAATAAAAATTTGGACTAAAAAGTTAACCTGAAATAATGCCTCTATTTCTAGATTTACTGTTTCCCTATTCCTAAAATTTACTCACCCTAAGTGTCAATGAATGATGCTACTTGATAAATATTGCATATTTACTAAAATCCACTGGTTCCACATGGAAGCAAAACTAAACAAAACGGAAAAGAGTTGATGGCTCTGCCTCAGAGGAAAAATCTAAGGGCATGCAATGACTTCCTTTGCAATTACAAGATTTTAATATATGATACTCAAGGGGGGAGTTGTACATATTACTGGTAAATTGAAGCTTGGCTTGCTGAAGTAACAAAAAAATTACTTTTCCTAATTAAAGCAGTTTTAGAGATATTAGTTTGCATTCCCTTCAATCTTCTTATTTATTTGGTTTAATCTGTAGAGTCCTTTACAAGAAGTTTAAAAAGAAATTTGAAATTACATCTGAGAAAATTATGGCATTTTATTACAAATACTTGCCTCTTAATTGACCTTTATAAAAATAAATTTGGGGTGTAAATCAACCAATACACTGGCAAATTGTGGAATTACTTTAACTCATGCAACACCCAAAAAGGAACTCCCAAAGAAGACACTTCAGATGTACAAATCAATTAATTTAAAATGACTCTCCTATAACTGCAACAAAAGTGAAATGGTATATCTCCCAAAAGGTTTAAGGAGAAGCAAGTTCTCCTACGTAGAGAAAGTGCAAGGTGAATTCATTTCTCTATAATTAAAAGCCAACTCACCAAGTCTTTAAAATAACAAAACTCTAATTTCCTGCTACAGTAACTCAAAACCAACAAATACTGGAAGAAACTATTGTTCATACACAAAGTGACACTGGATAATGTTTTTCATAAATACCAACAAAATATGAGTCCTCAATTCAACAGATTCTGTAAATGATACCCTTTCAGCAATGGACAGACACCGCAAAACTATGACTGTTCCTTTTATAAGGAACAGGCAGAAACTTTCTTAGATTTGCTGTGAACAACTGTTTTGGTTGTCCTGTAGTTATTCATTCTCAATCCTGGTGAGTTGTAGAATAGTAATTCAACTGTATAAAAACTAACATACTTTGTTTCTTCTTTATTTTTCATCCTAAGTTAAAATGCACCTTGCAACAAAGCTGTGTAAAGAAAAATTAAATGGGTCTTCCATTCTTTCTGTCCATAAATTTACATATAATCCAGTACCATATTTGTCATACACTTCCTCAGTCATTTATTTCTCACTGCTGCCAAAATCACAAACAATTCTGTTCAATTGTTGACACTGTTCATCAGTCATGAAATTAGTTCTTTTTCTCAAACTACAACAACGCTTATGAATTTAAGAAAACCAGTTCAATTTAATTTTGTAGATGACACATCCTTGACAATGCAAAAATATACTAGACTCTATAAATTCTTACAGTTAAGAGTTGGTAAGTAACTTGAAGAGCAATGGTGGAACTCAGAGAGGTTCACAACACACAAATGACCATACCCAGCCCCGTGGCAGAAGTTGTGAAAAAGCAAACAAGACATTAAATGTATTCAAGTGTAACAAGTTCAAGAGCAGGGTGACTTGACATAGTAGTGAAGCATCTTCTTGACTCAGGCAGCTGATGGAGGCAGTGGATAGGGCCTGAGCTCAAGTTCAGTCTTAGACACTTACTAGCTTACCTTGGGCAAGTACTATAACATGACTCAGTTTTTCCAAATGTAAGATCATAATAGCATCTACCTACCTCCGAGGGCTGTTGTGAGGCTCAAATGACAAAGTAAGTGGAGAGTGCTTAGCACGTGGCCTGGTACATAAAGGAAACTTCATAAATGTTTGCTCCCTGCCCATTCTCCTTCCCTCAAGGCCCAGTCCTCTGCATTTTATTTCTATTCTAAGCGAACAAATGTCTTAAAATAAGCACCTGAAAATATCTACCACACTTCCTAAATACATCTTTTTAGAACACAACTGAACTACGTCTTTCATGCTTCATAATTCAAATGCAATGCACATGATAGTAAATTTAAGGGGCAGGTGCCCACTTCTGCTCCAAGGTAATGCTGCCAAGTATCTGGGTTCCATCATCTCCCTTGTGTAAACTTTAGATTTTTGATGAGCCTTTTGCGGAGCACACCCACACCCCAAACTTCATGTCAGAGGATCATTAATCTAGAGCTGGAAGGGACTAGAGAGATTATCTAATTCCATTCCTTTGTTTTTATAGCTGAGGCCTCCAAAGGTTAAATGATTCGCCCACAGTCACACAGGCTGTAACACATAAGAGAGTCAGGATATGGACCAAAATTGTTTGGCTCCAAATGTAGCACCTAATGATTTTAAAATGTCAGCAACACTGGGGTATGTTTCAAGGTCATAATTTCTTCTGCCCTCCCCAAATAATACTCCAGGATAGAGGGGAAAAAACCACAAATATGCAAGTTAGGGTAGGTAAGGAAGAATAAGAGTTATAACTGAAGCTGTCACTGCCACCTCAGTAAGTATATTCCAAGGCAAAGAGTAAAAGAAAATTGATCATAAAAGGGACAAAGATAAGAGAATGAACAGAGATACAAAAGCTGAAAGGGTAAATCATGGGAGTTATAAAAGAGAAAAATATAGTTTTGATACTGTTTACAAGTAAATCTCTCTTTTAAAAAAGTGTTACTAAACAGCTCTCTATGAATCAAAAATTATGAATACCCAAGAGAAGCTCACTGTTTAAAAGCAAGTTTGCCAGAAAGCATTTTCAAAAACCAAGAATTCCACTGTATTACACTTAGTCAATCCTTAATTTTTCTGCTACACAAGTTCAGGCTTTCATATAAGAGGTTTTCCTAAAGCAGTACATACACATAATATGCAATCTAGTCTCCAGAAAGAGACTAAAACCATTCTGTTTTATATAGAAATAAAATAATAAAGTCCCTGTGATTCTAGGCTGAACATAATGTAAAAGAGGATACATAGAATAATTCACTTTTAACAGAGGAATAAAAGTTATACATTCAACTTCTAAGTGCCAAAATGAGTCCTCTCATTGGACCAGGAGGCACTGGACAAATATACCTTTCAGGCACTTTTGGTTCTATCTGTATTGGACAAGAGTAACAGCAAGAACAAGATGGTGTTGGAGAGAGAATGGGACAGATTTAGATATGGCTGGAACATTACATTAAAAATAATTAGGAATTTAAAGGAAGATAGTGAAATAACAATAACACTAAATTAGGTACAGAGTTTCTATAAGGAATTAAATGAGGAACTGAAGTAATCAAAGTAAAGGCCAAAGCATATCTTGGGTCAAGAATTCAAAGCTGAGTTTATAGTTAACAGAACCTTGTATACATATGTGGAAAGAGAAACCGGTTCTTGTCTCAACCTTTAAGCTAAAAAAAAAAAATCTATACCTTCTTGTCAATACCCATTTCTCCCTTTCCTTCCACAACAACCACCTTTTCCTCACACCACAGAGAGCTTAATATTTTGGAGAATGTAGAACTACCCAATGAAAAATAAAATTAGGAACTCTTGCTCTAAAGTTCATATTTTCTTTCCTACATAGTACCTGCCTAATGAGAAGATATTTGATATTGAAGTTTTATTATACAAAAGTAGGATTTTATCGAAAGGGAAAAAAGGAGGATCCAATAAAATTTCTCTCCCCATTTTAGGGTTCAGGACAAAGCTAGAAAGTAAGTGTATTATTTTGTAAATAAGCAGGTAAGAATTTTAAACGTTACATAAAAAATAAGGTTAATTCAGTGGTGTCTGTGTCTGTGTCATGGTTCAATAAAGACAAAGGCAATATTTTTCCAGCAGTTCTTTTTTCACAACCTTTTCAGCAGATCTTTTGAAATTGAAATACACAAGGAAAAAAGGGAAAACAGCTTAAAGAAATACAATATTAATATCTATACAGTTTCATTATTTAGGATAAAAACTTGTTATTCATTTTCAATAGACAACTAGGAATAAGCTACTGAAATGGCTTTTAAACGACACTGAAAAATCAAAACTCTGATTCTGATAATTGATAGTTTTACAAATGAAAACAAATCAGTTTTAAATTGTGTCAAAGGTACTTATCCTTTACAATAGTGCTCTTTATTATTTTACAACAATTCAAATTATTTCACTAATCAAATTTAAAAATTAATTTTTATGAAAAATGTCCTTAAACATGTATACAATAATTTGAAAGCCCCAACTTATAAAAACATTGAAAACTTTTATAATTTATTATAAAACAGTAAAAGGAGCAATATGGAATTTTACTATTGCAGTTATATAACATGTTTCCTAAAAAAATTCAATTCTAAGAAATTTAAACTTAGTTTAGAACTAGTTTTTCCTAGTTTAACCAAGCAATAACATTACTACACTGCCATGTACAGAAGCTATGCTGACCTTTCACACGCTCAATGTTTTATGTTAAAAAGATATCCTAAAGCTATGCTGATTCGCATGGCCTGTCAGTGGTCGTTTTCATCTTTACTTGTTTCTCCCATTTCCAATTTCTTGAGTGAGACCTCCCAATTCCAAACTCTGTAATTCCCATATATAAACTAAAACCCCAAGATTCACTAAGTTCACATACCTTTTTGAGATGTCCTAGTCTAAGTTTGAAAATTTCCTCTTGTTCATGGTACTCTGCTAAAGTCAGCCTGCCAAAACAACAAAACAGTAATCCTACATATCAAGATTATTATTTATTTAAAAAGGCAGGCCAAATAACAATCAGCACAACAGTATTTATGATTAGTTACTTATGAAATCAAGATTCTAGATGGATATGCTAGATTAGCATTTAATTCTAACACGTGTAATAAATTATTAAATCATTTAAAATATATAACCTGGAAATTTTCAGAAACTTCTACATTCTCTTATTTTGGACAGTGCTTTTCAACTGAAAAAAATTATAAAAAATCCACAACTTAGAAAAAATATTTTAAATGCTATTGAAGTGTAATAAAATTATAATGAAATTTAATTACTTATATTTTTCAATTATGAAAATTTTGTCATAATAAAATTTCAAATACAATGATAAATTAAAAAAACCTTAGTATAAGAATCTCCCAAATTAGCAAACACTCTCCATCAATATAGGTAAATACCTTCTCCACAACAATTTAGAGAATTGTTTCTTACAGCAATGTGAGGTTATGTGACTTGCCCAGGGTCACACAGTTAGTATGTGTCAGAAATGGAACTCGAATCTTGGCTCAGAGGCAGGCTTTCTATCCCCTACATTGCTGCCTCAGGCATTTATATAGTAGTTTCAATTTTCCATGTGATTTGTAAACATTTTATAGCTATATAATTCATTTAAATATTCTGATAATCTGAAAACATTATTAAGTATGTAACTTTTTTTTTTAAACAAGTGGTCATGGGAAGGACTACTTTATTTTGCACTGAAAACAACTTCCACATTTATTTAACATATCTAAGTAAAACTCCTTAATTGTTCACAATTTCCAAGAATTTAGGTGAAATATTATTCTATTGTTACATACACGTGAGCATAAACTTATTGCAATTAGTTCTTCTTTAGTCATATTTCAAGAGAAGTAAATTCTTGACAAAGTGTAGAAAAAAAGAAAGCTCTAGTACTCTCCATCTATCATACACACACACATCCCTTTGGACTGGCTTACTACTTAATAAAAGAAAACTTGATGATGCTGAACTAAACTACCAATCTTTGGTTACTCAAGAATATTTATTATTTCCATTAGGGATATTTTTATCCCATAATATGTATATGTATATGTATATGTATATGTATATATATATATATATATATATATATCTTATTAATTCGAAGTACCAGGGTTTAGGGTAAGTCAATCTGAATGAACAATTCATTTTTTTGATAGTTTTATTACACACAATAAAATAAAACCAAAATGTTGTAAATGAGAATCTATAAATGATTTCTAGTTAGCAAATTAACTGTGTATTTAGTGTCTCTAAAGTACCCAAAGGCACTCTTATATAGTTAAAACATTCACCTATAATTATAATGCAAAAGTACAGCCAAATTATACAAATTCTGATTAGTGCGGTATGAATTAATGATGTTTTATTACACATACACACATTTTTATTTACAAATAGTTTCCTTAAGTTAATAACACCATACTGATTTTTTCATATAGCCAAAAATTATGGCAAACTTGATGAAAACAAATTATATGATATCAAAGATAAGGAAGAAATAGGATCTTTAAAATTTTATTATTGCAAGCATTAGAAGAAAATTCTATAAATCAAAAATAGGTAGGCCTTTTCAAATCATCTTTTAAAAAATAGACCTTTAGTGACTGAAAAAGTAAGCACTGTTACATAAGTCTACTAAAAAAAACTTACTTAAATAATCATAAGAGCCATATCAAACATCTCATATACTGTTGCATACAATTCTTAATAAACATCAATATACCACGCTATCTTTTAAATGAAGATTTAAATGAAAGATTTAATGAAAGATTTGGTTCTTTATTAAAAACTATTAGTTAAATGGAAATGTGGAATATTATTAAAAGTGACTAATTTTATATATATATACACACAAACACACACACATACATATGGAAAACAGAATTCTAAGTGAATTTGAAGAACAGAATTTTGAAGGGATAAATATGAAATCTCAAATTTAAGGAATTTCTATTAGCAGCACATTGTTGTTTAGTGGAATTTATCAGAAGATTCTGAATACTGGTTACTCCTATTACTCAAGCAAAAAGAAAAAAATAGCTAACATTTATATGGCATTTACTATGTGCTAGGCATTGTGTTAAGTTCTTTAAAAAAGTGATGGATGTTCTAACGTTTAATTTTTGAAGAAAGGTAGAAGGGAAAAGATCAACAATGACAAAATCATGAAAAAATAATCACATGAGTGAAAACTGAAACGTTATAATGCTCTAATTTCTTGTAGCTATGATGCTTATAATTATTCAGTGCCATAGAAGTATAAGAACTCCAGTCTCTTTCTTCACCTTTCTTTTCAAATCAACCTACATGGGGATTTTTTTCCTCTTAGCTCAGATTTTGAAATGGAAAGCAGAAAATAGGATTTATTGTTAGGGATTCTCATTATAGCCAGTTTTGAAGGCTATTATGTGAAGGACATATACTGCAAATGTTAAACCTGACCTTTTATAGTGAATAATCAAATTCAAATTGCCCCAATAAAATGTGGGGCAATACACAGCACATTAATAAATCTCAGAATCAGCATGAGATCTGCATCTCTTTCCTCATGACCCAGTTGGCTCAATCCTTGGTCCCAATGCCCAAGATTGCCTTCTTCACAGTGAAGCTGTGAAAGTCAGAAGAATTAAATTTAGGTCTTCAGTAATAAATAATGTCCCAGAACGAAGCCTAAGCATATAATATGTTGATTATAATCAAGAAAAAAGTAAGATGCAGACAGCATTATTTTGGGAATTCAAGAAAGAGGAGGAGGGAGAAAAGATATTTTAGGAATATTATTTTGGTATTAGTAAGGCTGACTGGAAAGGAAAGACAACAATTAAGGGGTTATTACAATAGTTCATATTACATAAAGGCCTCATAAGATATGAGAAGAAGTTATAAGATGCATTTTGAAAGACGGGATTCAAAGTAGTTGGTGATAGAGAGCAAAGGATTAAGGTTTGAAAATTCAGATGATTCCAGTTCCAGACCTGATTGCTTCTAAAAATATCTCTTGATTATGACTTCAGGAAAAAAATTTAATAATAGTAATAATTAATAAGAGGGGGAAGATCTATATGAATTGATTTCCAGAACACATCACACACATGATTACAACAACTTAACAAAAAACACAAGACGGCAAATGAACTTAGAATGAATATAACGAATAACCCATAAAAAACACAAGTCAGATGAATATGGAGGTTGAAAACAGAGGACATGGACTTAGTTGCTACACTGGTTAGTTTGACTTGACTTTCTCTTCGGAGTTTTGGAGGGGGGATAAATAAGAGATGGTTTCTTTAAAAAATAACATGGTAATAAGAACTTAAGAGAAAAAATGCCTTAATGTTCCAAAGCAGTCTATGACACAGAACAGAAAATGTGCAGCAGAATTCTATCAAGGGGACCACCAAGAACCATTTCTATTTAGAACCAGAATGTTTTACTTAGGAACAAACAAGGATTACAGAATGGAGTCAGAATTGTGTTTGCAGAAATGACTTAAAGATAATTGATCCCCTCACTCAAAATATACCGATTGGTTCAATAATAGTCACAACCTCTTTATTTGTATAAAAGAGGGTAGTTAGCAGAGTACTGAACTTTCACCCAAGAAGTTGCTATTGTTGTTCAGCTGTTTCAGTCATGTCTGACTCTTTGTGAGCCCATTCAGGGTTTTCTTGGCAAAGATACTTGAGTGGTTTGCCATTTCCTTCTCCATCTCATTTTACAGATGAGGAAACTAAGGCAAACAGGGTTAAGTGACTTGCCCAGGGTCACACATCAAGGAAGTGTCTGAGGCAGATTTGAACTCAGAAAGAGGAATCTTCCTAAGTTTAGGCCTGGCATTCTACCCACTGCACTACCTAGCTGCCCCTCAGGAAAAAAGATCTGGATTCAAATCCCAAGACCCTCCCCACCTCTATAATCAGGGGCTATTAACAATTTCTCTGAGTGTCATTTCCCTTGTCTGTAATACAGGGACAGGAACTGGACCTTCCCTGGTACAGGGATCTCCCAGGTGAGGAAATGCCTCTCTAATGCAGGTTGGTACCTTCTCTAAAACTGAAAAAAACATGAGAGTGTACAAAATGAAGATGGGAACATAGTACATAAGCTATTCTCATTAGTTGTCTACATGGAATTTTACTATAAGTAGTTGTGATTATATGATCACATTTAGCGTAATGGGTCTGAGGGAAATCTGCTCTTTTGGTTGAGGTTGTTAAATGGATAACTGTGGGGGGAAGGAGGGCAAAAAGATAAAAGAAATCAAATACTTGTAATATTCACTTAGAGAAAGTATTACCAGTATGGAAAAATTAGAACACAGTAATACTATTTCACAAAATGGGATTACTTCTAACTTATGTGGAAAAGGACACATTAAAGCAGGGGAAGGGCACCACAAAAGCGAAAGTGACACAATGTATTAGCAACACTAGCATCTACCCAGATGATCAAAGAAAAGTCACCTGGAAAGGCATATGCGGTGGGAGAGGAAGCAGGGGAGGTCCCAAGGGTTGGAAGAGGGGAAACTACCTCTTCAACAAACCTTTTTTGTGTCATATCATAGGCCTCTTTGGAGGTCTGGCTGAATGAAGCCTATGATCAGACAACTTCTCAAAATAATGTCTTTCAATACTTAAAAGACTTAAGATTGCAAAGCAAATCAATTATATTGAAATAATTATTAAAAAATTTCTTAATCAATTTCACAGACCCCCATGTCTATAAGATGAAGTAGAAAAAAATAATGATAATGAATTTGACACATAAACTTTTGGATTTGGAGCTGTTGCTATTCTTCAAAATGAGGTAGTCATATGAAGCTTGATCACTTTTCAATAAACAATGTGGGAGCTATGTATGTGAATATATAAATTTGAAAAATGAAGTCTAAAAGGGACAATTCTTTCCCAGTCTTGCCAATGATAAATGTGGATGTGAAGGGAGTGGGGAGAAGTTTTTAATTTTGTCTCAGAAGAATGGAAGTAAAAAATTTAGAATCTTCAAGAATATAGGTTTGAAAAGTGTATAGCTGGATATCTGGTAACATTCTAAAAGTACCTTTAACCTCTTCACTTGTTTGCCTCAGTTTCCTCAACTATAAAATGATAATAATAATACAAGCACCAACCTCCCAGAGTTGCAGTGAAGATCAAATGAGATATTTATAAAATGCTTAGCACAATGTCAGGCACATGGTAAGCAAAATATAAATGTTAAGCTAGTATCATCATCATCGTTATCATTTACAAAAAAGAAATAGATAAATGGAACAGAAAAACTCATGTTTGGTGGGAGGAAAAGTATAATTTTAAAAGAAACCAAAAAAATGGAATACTGAGCCCTAGCTTAATCAACCAATATTAATTCTGTGCAAGGTATGTGTAAATCATTCAACCACATATAAAAGTTTTTAGAAACAGACTTGCTAGAAGGCTAGACCAGATAACTTCCTAAAGTTTTGTGATTTTTGTAATCACTGTCTAGTTGGCACAAATGCTTAAACTATACATCACCAAATCAAGCAGTATTTTTACATCTAACCACAAATAAGTTGATTCATTGCAAGAACTGAGTTTGGGGACTTTTTTATTCCATTATAAAAACAATTAGATTACTCTGCATCTCAGAATAATATTTCATACCTACTGTATTTGTAAAGCATTTAGCAAAGTGCCTACCATAACCACTATGAGAATACTTACAAATAAAAAACTTATTCAGTGTACTAAAGAATGATCCACCAGTTTCTATCTTGTGGCTTTTTTCTTAAAGGTAAGCTGTTTACACAATACACACACACACACACACACACACACACACACACACACACACACACACACGCGAAAAGTCCAATTAGGATGGTTAAAGATTTAAATGAATTCCTATTTTGAGTTATTCAGATATTAAAAGTAGAGATTCCACTCCTTTTCTGGCTGCTAACTCTGGCTTCCTAACTATTTTTATACTAATTACATACAGTGCCCACATGTGATTGTTGGTAATTTTCAGAAAAGAAAAATTAAACAAACTTACAGTTGTGGCAAATTAGGTCTAACAAAAGGATCATTTTCTGCTCCATTGACAGCTTTGTTTTTCCTTTGTTTTGGTTCAGAATTAGTAGAAGGTGCCTGAGAATTATTAGTAGTCGGTGGCTTTCTCTTTGCTAAGAGTTTTCTTTGTCTCTCAATATCTTCCCTTTGCTGATTCACCCATTCTTGTTGTCTGTCAACAAAAGAAATAAAAACATCACTCATCTATAGATTTATAAAATTGAAGTGTGAAATGTGGCATGCTAAGGCCACCATATACAGGAGATCATATCTGGATGTAAAGTAAAAAGTGAGAGCTGAGGCCTGAGAAGTTCTGACCCCTTATTGTTGGGAAAGTACCAAATGCAGTGAGATATGTCAGTCTTTGAATTTAAAATAACAAACATTTATTGTCTATGGAATTTTTTTGTGATTATAGTTTTCACTTTGATCTTGTGGTTGATATCATTCTATTGGTTGAAGCCAATGGAATGAACAAAGAAGAAAATAGGTATCCTTGGCTATGTCCAGGGGGTAAATTGCCAGAGGTACAAACACTCCATTATAAAATACCAAAACTTTTATCATTGCACTTCATAAACCTCCACTGAGTGGTCAAACTGCTTCACCATAAAGATATAAAAGAGCTTTTCTGCTGGTTGTGCTGCCAGTTCTCTAGCAACATTTCTATTATCAAAAGAGGGACAAATGCTTCTGATGATAGCTTTAGGTACCCTTATGATGGTGTTAATCTGTTCTTTGAGGCTCCTCAAAACTGCAATGCGCAGTATATGTCAATTCACTGGGGCAACCAAGGAAACACCAACCAGGTACCATGCTTTGAAATAAGTAACCAAGAATCTGGAACCCATCTTCCGAATTCACTCTGTGCCTTTCCCCTCCGTCTGGAAATTACAATAATGTTTTACAATTTATACAAATGAGAAGTATAAAACGTTGGGCATTCAGACAGTCAACTGTAGCCAAATGCTGGGAAAAGTCCTGGCATATTACATTTGTGAAGGGACAGTACAAACAATTCTCTTGCTTGAATCATTTCCCTCCCTCACATTTCTCTAAAAAGAAGGAAGACATTGCTTACCACCGACAGCTAACAGCCCTCATGCTGCCTCTACCAAAACACACAAAGGAATAAGTTTGTATTGCTGAATAATACTGATGAAATCTTTCTGCTCAGTGATTTTCCAACTGGACCACTGTGATGAGAAAACTAAGAGCAAGAGACCAGCATCCTGTTTGAGAATTTTGTCTTTCCAACTTCCATTTTTACTTTCAATTCCAAATATAACATTTCATCAGGGAGGGTTCACACCATAGTGAACAACGTGCAGCATGTGTTCAGAGGCCTACAAACCCTGGATGCATAAGCAAAAGAAAATGGTTTCTCCCATTGATGTTATTAAAATTTCTGCCCACAGAACATTGAGAGGTTTTGGCCCTCAATTTCATGTTTCCCCAGACATAGCTTTCTTTTACAACTCTAGATATGTTAACCCTAGGGACACTCCCCAAAAACCTCTTGTTAGGAATCACAGAGTCTAGGTAGAGAAAAAGGGTTGACCAAATCGTACAGAAGTTATTCCCACAGAATGGGATATAGGAGTTGCCCTTACGATTCCAAGTAAGATGAAGTCCACGCCTTGGAATGAGGCCTCAGCAAAGTAAAAGGAAATTGTAGTTACTTAAATGACCCATTAGTTCAATAATACACTGACAAAGGCGATAGTGACAGCTATCCAGACTAGACAGTCAACATTTGAGGAACTTCTGAAAAGAGGTGTCCTGAGAAATTCACTCAGGAAAAGAAGGCTTGTGCTTGGACTGAAGAATAAAGTCTTATCTATGTAGAGTCTGATGGAAGAACTTCCCTAACTTTTCACTAGTTGGTAAAAATATGATGACTGAGAAGAATAATTCCTGGGAACTAACATTTTCTTTTTAAATTATTTCCTCTTTCAGTTTGTCTCTATTATAAAAGAGAGTTTACAAAGGAAAATAAAAGGAAGAAGTGAATTTGCATCAACACTCCAAGTATTCCAGTTCCACTCCTGCTACCTTTGTCATGCTCAGTGAATTTGTTTTGAGGTATAGGACTTTTTAGGCTAAGAGGTATTTAACATAAAAAGTGGTTGACAGTTAAAAGAGAAAAGAAATCATTTTGACCCTTCCTTAATCTACACTCTCAACAAATGCTACATCTTGTTGCCTCTAACTCTTCAATTTACCTCTTGACAGATCTTTCTCCATTTCCATGGCTGCCATGACAGTTTTGGCTCTCCTGATTTCTTGCGTATTTCAAAAGCCTCTTCACTGGTCTCTTGACTTCTGGTTTCTGCTCTCTCCAAAACATCATCCTAAATGCTAGATTCATCTTCCTAATGCACAGCCCTAATCAAGTAACCATCCCTTCAGTGGCTCCTAATGCCAACTAACTAAAGTCAAAATTCTTTAGTCTGTCTATTCATTCAAGGTCTTCTAAAATCTGGCTTGTTCCACATTTCTAGCACCACCACAATGCTCCTTTCTCACATATTTTATACTCCAGAGAATTAGGACTAGGCCACATGTTGGCTTCTAGGTCCTCAGATGTAGCCTTTTGACTGTGTCCAAGTTTTACAGAACAAATCCTTTTTTTAAGGGGATTTGTTCTGTGATGCCTGGATTCAGTCAAATGGCTGCACTTGAAGACCTAGAGTCAAATATGGCCTTGAAGCCAAAAGTATTCCATTCCTGTGGCCTAGACTATTCCTTCATCCCTCTGTACCTCCATACTAAAAAGAGTTGTTGTGTTTATGTCTATACTTTCCCCTCTAACTCTGCCTACGAAATCTTACTCTTCAATATACTTTTTCCATAAAGTTTTCAATTTCAACAAAAATTCTCACTGAAAATTATTTATCTCTTGCACTTATAAAACATATTTTATATCATAATTATTTGTGAAATATCTTGGGTTTCTTTGTAGTTAATTGAGGGCAGGAACTAAGTTAAAACTTTCTCATTCTAGTAGTACCTTGCACATCTTAATGTTTAATGTTTGTTAAACAGATAAAAGAAAAAAAGGAAACTACTTACTTCAAAATAATATCTAAAAGGAATATTTGGAGTGAATACAGACTGACCTTCAAATTTTTCTCTCTATAATACATTTTAAAATGGAAATTTGATAAGATTCTAAGTAATAGTAATGATTTTTAACATGGCTCTGATGATGTGATGCTGCTTAAGATTATAAATAAATTTTTAAAAAATGAATGATTTTCTATCCAAGAATTTCAAAATTACTTTATAATGTATTACTTTCTACTTAATAGCCCACTGAGTTATCATGACTTCAAGAAGCAATATCTGTATTTTGTAAACATTAAGAGAGGGACATTTGCAACTTGCCTAATTGTGGTTCAGTTGTTATAGTCCTAGCCAACTCTTTGGGACTCCATTTGTTGGTTTTTCTTGGCAGAGATACTGGAGTAGTTAGCCATTTCCTTATCGAGTTCATTTGACAGGTGAGGAAACTGAGGCAAAGAGGGTTAAGTGAGTTGCCTAGGGTTATACAGCTAGTTAATGGAGCCAGATTTGATCTCAGGTCTTTCTCACTCCAGGCCTGGCACTCTATCCACTGGATTAACTAGCTTCCGAGCAATGTGCCCAGATCAGAATATAAAAAAAGTTTTAAACAAAACCACCTACCTCCTTCCTCTCAGTACACAGAACATAAGAAACATTATAGTTGTACCTTAATCTAGTAGGTATCTATCTTCCCTTACTAGACTATTCCATCACACATATCAATGTGATAGCTATCATCATATTAGAACACAACTCAATTATTTCCATTCTTCATTAACCCACCAACACAAAACCCCTATTCTACTGATGCAGAATCGAGTTTTATATAAACATCACTTTTCCTTCTCTTGTCAATTTAATTAAGTAGGAGAGTAATAAGAAAGATGTAAAATAGTGGGGAGAAAAGGAACTGAAAGTTTTAGAAAGAAATTTCCACACTAATGGAGGGTCCAATAAATTCTTCCTCTATACTTCCATTTAGGAGAGTTCTATTTAAATAGAACTGAAATTCTACATTATACTGAAACCAAAATACTGTAAATACTATATTAATTAAAATCCTAATGGAAAGAGCAAGATGTAGAAGAAAAATCATGGTCAGTTCTTGACTAGTTAGTAGATAAAAATACAGTTCAGTGGTTATCTGGTCATCTTGTATCTCCTCTTCCTTTTCCTCTATCCACCTTTCCTTGGATTATTTCACTGATCATTAACATCTCCATCAAAATATAGGAAAAATGGATGTGTAGCATCTAGCATGATATTTTGTACATTACATGTACTTAATAAATATTTACTGATGATATTTGTTTGTATGGGACATACATTTTTGGTCCTTTTTGGTGACACTTGCTAAAGGCTTTCGTGGAAATGGTGATTTTAAGTATTAGCTCAAAACTGTATTTCTGGTTTTCCTACAGTATTTAATTATGAATCTTTATAGGAGATAATAGGACATCAACCCTCTACTTTTGTTGTTGGGGCAATTATTGGCTGTTAGTCATCACACCACCTGCACATCATGCACTATGCCAAAAGCTAGGGGAGCAGAGCTCAAAAGTTGTAAGGATATCACCAAATCACCTTCAGGCTCTAAGATGGGAGTGAGTATGGGTGGGTTACTAATGTTGCTGACATTTTCTATTTCCCACAGTTCTATAAAGTTGACAGGGAGGTAGAAGATCAACACAGATTTTTGGTCTTTGGTATATGAACAAAGAGGTTCTCCAATTTACTCCTAACCACTGTCATTCAGCTTCCAAATACACTTGAGTTTTAAAAATTACTCCCTTACATCAAAGATTTTATTAGAAGTACTATACAACTCAACTAATGTATAGAATATATTGAACAATATACTTACTTCATGTCTTTCATTTAGTATAGCATGGATTTAGGCTAAACATTAATAGCAAAATGAGGGTTTGAAGATAGATGAAACTTTAGAAAAATCATTGTTATGTGAAAATACCTGAATAACAAGTTAAGTTCTTTTCTCCCCAACTGAGCCTTCAAAAGAAAATCTAAAAGCCAAGTCAGATTACATTTAAGGGAATCATATTCAAAACCACACATCATCTTCTGTATCTAAAATAAATGTTAATCAAGAAGTTTGCTAAAGCTAAAACTGAAATCCCATACCTATGTTTACATTTAGCTGTCAAAAGTACGGGATAATTAAATCTTGCTCATGTCAAAAATTTACATTTTTTTCACAAGCTAGTTAAAAATAAATGAGCTTTACTCATCATCTTTCAAAACATCAGAAGTCAGTATTCTAAATTCAATTAACTCAATAAGAAACATTGTACTGATTTCCATCATTTCATAGAGTAATGAGAAAGAATATATAAGGAAAGTAATTCCAAAAGCTTTAATAACCAGAATCTCCCACACTTATTGGGAATTTTAAAAATAAGAATGACTAACTTCACAAGATTCTGAAAGGCAAAACCATCTGTCCATTGTTCAGTAAATGAAGCACCATGTCTAACTGTTGTAAAATGCCCAAGGCGCAGTCTGTCTTGCATACTCTTCTCCCTGCTTGCCAGTTTTTCTTGTGTGCTCTGGAGAAAAAAAAATTAATAACTTAGTTTAAAATTAAAAAACTCATGACATTATCAGTAAATCTGGGAAAGAGAAGTTCAACTTTAACTTACCTTTTCTATTAAAAGTTTCTTACTCATTGAAATGCATTTATTTAATCTTTCTTTGTATTTTTCAAGTAGTTTTTGCTGTTCGTCAATCTGACGTCTAAGATCACAGTTAGCCTAAAACATAAGCAGGAAATGTAAAAACATGTACGAAAAAGCTTATAATTTTAATGCTACTACATAATGTACCCAAAGGGAAAAAAATAGTACTAAAATATCATATATATATATATATATATATATATATATATATATATGTATGTGCGTGTATATACACATATATGTGTGTATGTATATGTATTTGTATGCATCTAGGTATGTATATGTTCCTGACTCATCATCAATTTTTTTAGTAGATTCAAATATAAATTTTCTATGTTAAAAGCTTTTGGGAAAAAAAAAAAACAGGACAAGTTGAGACTATATTCACTCCCCTGGTTACCTTGGAGGTCCAGGGAGCTAGTACAACTATAGCAGGAATTCTTAACCTTTTTCTGTGTCATAGATCCCTTTGGTAGTCTGGTGAAGCCTATCAACCTCTTCTCAGAATAAAGTTTTTAAATGTGTAAAATAAAATGCATAGGATTACAAAGGAAACCAATTATAATGAAAGACAGTTATCAGAATATTTTAAAAAACAAATTCAAGGACCCCAAGTTAAAACTCCTATCAACTGTACTGTACACTATGAAAATTTAATGTTCCAAATGATGAACTTAATATATTACCATATCAAAGATTTAACTTTAATATACTTCATAAAGTAAAGAATTGGATTATAAATACTTCTTTAAAGCTTCCCTTTCCTTAGTGGTAAACCTGGATTTTCAGATTTTCTCTACCTCCTCCCAAATGAAGGTTACTTCTCTCAGATTTCCCCTGTCACCCAACACTAAATCATAAGGCTGAGAAGGGGGGGACACAGTATTTCTTGCTCACTTTACTGTTTCAATAACAACTCTCAACAATATCTCTTCTTTTGAAATCATATTATTTAAACTCAGTCAATAAGTATTTATTAAGTACCTATTATATGAAACTATGCTAAGAGCTGGAGAGACAAAGAGAGGCACAAAATCTGAAACATAGAGGACAGTATCTGCCCTCTACTTCACATTTATATATGTCATGCATACCTAACCCATTTCTGCAACTCTCCAAAACACTATTTCACCGTGCTCAATGAATGACTCTTAGCATTCCATTTCCATTATTTTCTTCTACTCTAACCCCTACTACATTCAGTGACTTTGAACTATATACTGAACTATATACTGAGTCACACAGCAGTACTATGTATACTGGTTCTGATTTTTATTACTTATGAAACCACAAGACAATTAATCTCCGTTTTACCATCTGTAAAAATGAGGACCTCTGTATGACTTATTTAACAGAGACACTGTTAAGGAAAACACTTCATAACCTTAATAATACTATGCAAACATGTGATGGCAGTATTTGGTGTATACATTTCCATTCCATTTCAGTCACTCACAACCATGGCCATGTCAGAGTCACTGTATAATTGATTTTCTTGAATTGTGAAATTTCTAGAATTGTAACCTCTCATATTTCTTCCTGTTGAACTTGCTTTTCACACTCATCAGATCCCCAGTTCTCTTGACTAATTCCCAGTCCATCAACTGGCTTCATTTGTCTCCTCAAAACTAGAAGACAAGGTTATTCACTCCTATGTTGTTCCCAACTAGCATCCAAAAATACACTGCTCCCGCCTTGGTCTTTTGCCACATCTACCATGTATCAATTAATTCATAGTTCTCTTTTTCTTCATTTTTTTGGCTCCAGCTTCTGGGATGCCTATGTCATAGACAACCCAATGTCATTTAATGGTTGTAAGGCCATGGCAAATTCATGCTAACTTTAATGATTCTTAGCTTTAAGGAAGGTTAAAGCTAGATGGAACCTCAGAGATCATTTAGTCCATCTCTTTCCCTTTAAAGATGGGAGAACTTAAATGAGTTGCTAAAGTCAGTGGAAAAGTCAACACTTGTATCTGATTCCCAAAGATATGGTTTTTCTACTATATTTCTCTAATCTGAAATACCTTGAAATCCATTCACTTACCTGCTACTCACTTCTTATCTCTCTTCCCCAAAATGGTTGTTACAAATCTTTCTCCCTTCTAACAAGCAACTAATTCTATTTCTATTAAATGCCATTTCAGCAGATGACCTTGCCTACTACTTTTGAGAATACAGAACATGGTTAATGAAATCCCTTAACTTCCTTTTCAAAAATTTCCACTGTTCTTTGCCTTGTTTGCTCTTATCTGAAGTAGCCTTACTTCTTCCCAAAGACAACCCCTTTACCTTTGCCATTCTATCTCTCTTCTGTGATACTGTGTCATCCTCCTTTCTTGAATTACATCATTTCTCTCCTGGTTTATTTCTCCTGGCCTACAAACATGTTTAAGATTCCCAATTCTTAAAAAATAATCCCTTCAACCCAGTTACTCCATCAAATCCTCATATTCTCTCTTTCCTTCTTTTCCTTCCATCTTCCAAGTGCGGTCTACACTAGTACCTCCATCTCCTCATCTGCCACTTGTTCCTTAGTGCCTAATAATCAGGTTTTCACTCCCACCACTATGACACTATTCTCTCTGAGGTCACCTATGACCTGCTAAATGTCAAATCCAATGGTCTTTGCTCATACTGTTAACACTGCTGGAACACAACCATTAGTGAATTTCCTGTTAAAATTCTAGCTCCAATTTATGGGTCAATTAAAATATCCTGCTCTTCCTAACTGTAACTCCTTCAAGCATTCTGTTTCTATATCTCTTGTGGGATGTCAGTATATCATTCTTGTATACATGTCAAATCTAAGCAAGATTGTAAGGTCCTTTAAAGTGGGAATCTACTTACTCATTCAACATCATCTTAAGTATTAGGTATTCAAAAAATGTTTGTTAAATTCCAAAAATACACAGACCACCCCATTCTATAAATAATTAAAGAGAGGGAGAGCTACCCTGCCCCTGTCCCATAACAAACAATTTAAGAGTGTATTGATATCCCTATATTTTTAGTTATACTTTAATCAACTTTATAAAGTTATTATTGGGTCTCATGGTCCTCCATGATCTATCTCCAATCTATTCTCATCTCCTTATTTCCCAAGTTCTTAACAGTGGTATTTCAAGTTAAAGAAGAAGGAATCTGTTAGAATTAATGTTACCTCTAGTTATTTTAAGTTGTGATATACTATCTTCCAGCTTTTAATCTATGATCTTGTGATATTTATATGGATCAAGTCCCACAAGCAATAAACAATGATGACTGAATACATTTGGCTTAAGAAAGGGTCAGATTCACAAACAACACAACTTCCTTCAATTTCATTCCAACTTCTGAGAAGACAATCCCGCAGGACTGGGTTGGAGTTTGGGGGAACTTTCATAGTGTTTGATTTCCAAAGAATATCCAAAATAACCTTCAGGTTTCAGCTGAGGTAACAAGGACTTGTAACTCCAAGGCGTGATGATTTCATGAATTATAATCCATTCTCAGAAGAATACAAAGGAGCAACAATAGAACTAGAAGTGGGGAACCTCTTCTAATATCTGTTGGGAGGGGAAAAGACGACAACAACTGGAGCTATGGGAAGAGGGCAGGAAACTGTCCTAAGGCCTCTCTCCCTGTAGCTTAATGTAACAAGGAAGATATGTTCTTCAAATGAAAGCAACCACAAAGATCAACTGATATGCTCACACTGATATGTGAGTCCAGGTCCTTGGCTTCCAAATGCAAGGTTCTCCCCATGACACCTATCTGGGCTCCTGCAGAAAATTATCTTCACCACATTATGATTCTAACAAATAGCAATTCATTTGAAGAAACTCTTGTAAAGTGCAAGTAGATCTGGTAAAATTAAGATGAGGGACATCATAATCAATATTAAAAGATGAAAGGAGCACTCTTTCTACTCCCCTTTTGATAGGAGTATTGGTTCTTGTTGAGTTGTTTCAGTCATGTCTGACTCTTCATGACCCCATGTGGGGTTTTCTTGGCAGAGATACTGGAATGCTTTGTCATTTCTTTCTTTAGCTCATTTTACAGATGAGGAAACTGAGGCAAACAGGATTAAGTGACTTGCCCAGGGTCACACAGCTAGTAAGTGTCTGAGGTCAGATTTGAGCTCTGGAAGATGAGTTTTCCTGACTTCAGGCCTGGCACTCTATCTACCTGTGATGGCAAGCAAAACAGGATTTTTTGTTTTTGTTTTAATATAATCAAGTGCCTACGGCTGAATCTTGCCTTTATCAATCAAGAGTCTTTACAAGAAGTAAAGGACAGAAACAAGAGTTTAACTAGAAACAGTATATGTATTTGTACTGTTAATTGTTTTAATGTAATTACAGATCTTCCCCACCCATTAATGGGCCTGCCTAGTAAGAGGAATTTGATTACTGAAGATCTGTGGGGAGGCCCAAGCCTTTTGTTAATGAGGCACTGGTTCTCAAGGTTTTGATGCCCTCTGATTCTAAAAAAAAAAAAGGGTAAAAATACTCTGAGTTGAGGTTTTACTTTGGGGCTTACTGGAAGCATTTGTTTGGCCAGATGAGGACTCTGGGAAGGCATGAAGAAGCGCCCCTGCTTGGAAAACTCAGATGTCGGTGCTTCCCTCTCCTGTAACTATGGTCAGACAGTTGGACCTGTCTTGATAGGCAGGTAGAGGAAACCATGTCTGTTGATCTTTGGTTTCTCTGTATTTTCTTTTGAAGTTCAGGGTGGTGACTCCCTTGAACTAGATGAATGATACTTGGTTAAAGGAAAGATACAAGTGCTTGATTAAAGTGATTGTTAAACCCCTTGAAAGTTGCTTTACTTTTATAAATGCAGATCTAAGAACCTGTGATAGCAAGCCCCCATCCCATGTATGTTGGGGTGCTTACTGTTACACCACCTAACTGCTCCCAATAGCACTATTACTGCTTATTATTTTGTATTTATCTTTTCTTTGTGATATCTTGAAAATCAATTTCTGAATGCCTTTAAAACAGGGTTACTAATAGTACAATTTATGTATTTTGGCCCATATGTGCTTGCACAATCTTAAGGGCCACTGATATTCCTTCACTGTTTACATTAAATTTTGGGGACCTAGGTGATGCAGTGGCTAGAGCACCAGTGCAGGAGTCAGGAGGACCTGAGTTCAAATGTCACCTCTGACACTTACACTCTCTAGCTGTGTGACCTTGGGCAAGTCACTTAACCCCAACTGCCTTGTCCCAGGTTATCTCCAGTTATCCTGATGAATATCTGATCACTGAATTCAGATGGCTCTAAAGGAGAAGTGAGGTTGGTGACCTGCACAGCCCTCCCTCACTCAAAACAAAGTCAAGTGCAAGTCATGTCATCATTTCTCTGATGACATGGTCTTCTTCAGCAACAAAGGCCGAACACACATTAAATATTGAGAATGGTGAAATTCAAAAGCTATAGGTTTCACAACTATTTCTAATAAGACTAGACTCAAGAGATGTGACAGTAAATCTGTACCATTTCATATCTATTTGTCCCACTTTCAGTTTTATCTACAAATCCTGGGTGAAGATGATATGACATAGGGGGAATCTGATATCAAGTGGTCTGGAGAAATGTTATCACCTCAACTGCTTTTCATTATTTTATAAGGAGTACTACATACTCTTCTATCACCTTGTTCCATAATGTTTCTTATACAAGCTCATATTTAATGCAGGTAGTAAGTAGCACAATGAGTTAGAATAAGACTTGAGTTTAAGTCCTGCTTCAGATGCTTAGTAGCTGTGTAATGGTGGGCAAGTCATTTAAACAATCTCAGCCTCATCTCTAGAATGGGGGTGGTAATAGCACCTACTTCCAAGAGTTGTTTTGAGAATCAGATAACTGGTGCAATGCTTTGCGAATTCTAAAGTACCATATAAATTGCTAGTTATTATTCCAAAGCAGTATTGCTCTTGGCTACCAAATGGGTTTAGTTATCAAGAAGATAAAAGGTGCATGGAATGAGACAGTCTCTTTCTTTTATCCTCACTTAATACTAAACTTCTCTAAGAAACAGTGACAAGATCATTATTTCTACCTCTGTCCATTTTCCATTTTTAGAGGTGATGGCCAACTTAAATAGGCCCAGTGTTTTCTAATCTTTATCTTTTTTTATAAATTTGGTATTGAGTTTAACATTTAACTAGTCAATGAACTGACCAGACAAACAGTATATGACTATCTGGAAATGACTTTCATATCAGTAAGACATCATTTCCTGTCTTATTAAGATACATGGGAATGAAACTTTTGAATAATCTAAAGCCTATACTCTAATTTAAAAAAAATTCCTAACCATATATTCCAAAATAATTTTTAACTCTATTGTGTCTTTAAATATAAATTTCTATGTATCAAAGTAATGAATTTTTAAGTTTAAGAAATTTTTATCAAATTTTGCATGAAATTTATTCAGTTTTTCAAACTCTGCAAAAGATATTGGCAGAAAAACTGTAGTGATCTTCATGGCAGTCCTTTTGCTTGTGTTCATCATAAGACTGAAAAGCCAAATGATCAAATAATGCATAAAATGATTTCCTCTGGAACGATGATGAAACCAGCCCCTCAGATACCTTCTAATCCACTTCTCTTGGGACAGCTGGCAGATGTGGAATCATTATCCAATGACCAACTAGGGGACACTGAAGGAATTGAATCTTATTAATTTTAATATTCTTATTATAAATAAAACCATTAGAAGGGAGTTGCAGGTAAATGGAAAAATGGTTCAAAGGTCCTCTTCGGAGAGAGATAAATAAACAAGTTTTATTTGATATATAAAATAAAATTGGTTGTATCATGCATCCAAAGGGAACCAAAAATATCATATTATAGGATATGTGGTGTTCTTTTATTGCAATACTTATAAGTATTTGCAAAAAAATTACCATTAAAAGTAACAGTAACTTATGCAGCAATAGCTGCTGAAGAGGATTAAAAGGTACATGAAAGACTTCTATGAAGATCTCATTAAGACCCTTTAAATTAAATCAACATATACTATGATACTTGGTGCTTTAAACACAAAGGTGGGACTAGGTGAAGGTGGTGAGAAATACATTGGAGAATATAGATCAGGAAAAGAGAGAAGGCAATGACTTCAAGTCTACATAGAAGCCTTACTCCTATACTTCTGAGAAAAGGATCTGAAAGCACTAGATGTGGCAAACAAGCAATAACAAGAAGGAAGGATGGACGGAAGGAAGGAAGGAAGGAAGGAAGGAAGGAAGGAAGTTATAATAGACCAGAAATGTCTTATTACTGATATAGATATCAGTCTTGAATTAACATCTGTGTATAGTCTGATCACTTATTAGGGCAAAGATCAAAATTAACACAAAGCTAGAAAAAAGAATGAATATAAGAAAAAAGATATTGCATGTAATGAACAAATTTCAACCTGACCTATTTAAACATTTTACTGATTATAAAATATGGGTTATGGTTAGAGGGGCTGACATGGAATTACAATAATTTCATTTCGTTCAACTAATGGATTACAGTAATTTCCTTTAGTTCAACTAATGTAAATCAAGTTCTATAATAAGGAGTACAGGAGTACAGACGATAATAAAAAGGACTTGAGTTAACAAAGATTAACTTATTTGCCAAGTAGAGAAATATGATAACTAAGTGTGACACTAATTTAGAATATAAACTTATTCATAAAATCTCAGGGAGAAGGAAGTTGGAAGATTACATGCAATATCACCCTTGTAAGTCAGAGAAAAGGAGTAGAGGTAAATACAAGCTAAAGGAAAGCTTGAAGAGCTGACCCAAAAGGTATTTAAGGATGAATATGGAAGGAGAACAATAGAGTAATCTGCAAAGATTACAAACTCCTGCTCATCAAGGAAAACAGATTTACTCCACTTGGACTCTAATATCAGTCCTTAAAGAGGAAGTACAATTGGCACTAAAGTGATCAGTAGCTGGTTAGATTAAGTGTACAGATACTGACAGTAAAGGTGAGAATGTTGAGGATACTGAGGGAATAATTCACTAGAACACTGAGGGATCAACTCACGTAAAGATGGGGGGAGGGTGGAGATACTACACACATAGAAAAAAATCTCAGATCTTATAAATACCAAAGAAAAGGTAACTGACAGAACAATTACTACTTGTATGCCTACTTTTCTATTCATATTTTAAAAATATATATATATATGAATTGAGAAACAATTTGATGAGAGAGTAGGGGACAAACATACAGGCTTTTGCAAATAATTCTCCACTTTAGATTTAAATGAAATATGTAGCAGATGCAAGATTAAGAGAGACTGGATAGAAAGCCTCTGTGCTTCACTGGTATTCCAGAGACATCAGTAAAGAGTGAAGAAAGTCCCCATAACATGGGGTAGACTCTAAGTAGTAAGGTTATGGGAGTGTATGAAGAAGAGTTAGATAGAATACACTGTGCTCTGTACTGCTGCAGGCAAAATCCACATCAATGAGATCACAGATTTGTTTGAGTAGTTGAACATATATATGGATGTGGTTTAATTCCCTTAAAATTTAGTTATTTGTTTTTTTACTGGACAAAGATTGCATAGAATGTCAACAATGTTTATATAATCTAAAAAAGCTGTGTGATTCCTAGCAGCATTTCCCATTTCCTCCCCCATGGCCATTGTCACTGTGGAAGAAGAAGGTTGTTAAGAAGAGGAGAAAGTAGGCTGCAGTCACTGGATCTCAAGCTTATGAGAGTGAGGTATGAGAAGACTAGAAAGGCAGGAAGGGGCCACAATATGAAAGATTTAAAAAATTAAACAGAATATTTTATATTTGATACTAGAGATGCTAAGGAGCCAGTGGAATTTATTGAATAGAAGAGTTAAAGAGTGGCAGTGTGCTGAAAACAACATTTGAGGGCACGGGAGAGATTATTCTCAAGTAAGTTGAAAGCAAAGAGGACAGATACCAAAGGCATGGGGGAAAAAAATCTTAGCTTTTATTATTACCCCCAATAAAGCAAATACAAGACTATCAATAGCTATTAAACCAACACGTCCATTTTCCCATAACTGTAAACTTTTATGAGCATAATCTACACAAGAATTAGGGAGCATCCTTGGTGAAAGTATGGCAAGGGAAGAGCAAGTTTTTGAAAATGATATTCTACAAAAAAGACCACATCTTTACAGTCATACAACTGAAAGGTTTAGAAAATATATTGTTTAGTGACTATAAAAATTTTATTAAGTAGAACAAAATGCAAGGCTCTCTCCTCCAACAAAATATCTCCTGTGCCCATGTTTCTATCATACAAGGAATATCTTGAAAAAGTTATTATGAAAGCAATTTGGTTTAAGTTAACCTCTAATTATTAAAATCAGGAGACATAAAATAAGGAGATTTCTGCTTAGGTCAGAATTCAAATAAAAGAGAGATTCCCTATAGATAGCATCATCCTCCAGAGGTCTACATATGACACTAAGTTAATTGTGCCAAGCAATGGAACACTTCAGAGACATCAGAATGAGGGCCACAATCACTCATGAAGGAGTTTGGCCAAACTATCCACATAGGAAACAACAAATGAGTATAAAATGCTTATTGCCCAGACTGTGATATGCAGTCATATGGACAACCTAAGAAGACAAGCCATTAGTAACTGGACAGATACTACAAATGGACAAAATAATTTGGCTCATTATCAAACCAAAGGGAAGCAAGGTGAGAGAGCTTTGGGAATTGTAGTTCTTTTAATGACCCCAAACTTCTCCTTGAAGCTTATACTAATATTCTTCTGGTGATGTCACGTTGCTGTGAGTCATAAAATACCAAAGTCTTTTGCAGAACTCAAAACGCAAGAGAAAGGAGCATGGTGAATGTGAGTAGGCTTCATTCAATCTATCAGAAATGAGGAATTGAGTAATATATGTAAAGAATTTGGGGGGGGGGGGGGAAGAGGAAGGTCTCTCACCTGTGATTTGATGTGTGAGGAAACTCCTCCCATCAAAGTAAATTACCTATTTCTCTATAAGTTACGATTTTAGTGAGTTTTCTGAGAGTTTTTCTGAGAAATTAATTGGCCATACAGTGAATATGTATAGAAGCAGGACTTGACCTCTGATATTCCTCTACCAAAGCTGGCCCCCTAATCACCAATCCATCCAACCTTTTTATGAAAAGGGTACAATAAGAGAAACACATGACTAGAAACCAATGGTAAAGCAGATAGCAAGTGTCAAGTAAACTAGCAGAAAGCTTTGGAAGCTACACAATATCCATGTAACTTCAAGGGATCCTGAGGACACCAAGTACAACCGGCAGACACCCGGTAAAGGGAGGGCACATACAGCAGTCACAAAGGACATGTAGCAATCTGTACCCTAAGGGGGACCACCCACAACAAAGAGATCACAGATCCACTGAAGCACTGAATTACAGTCATATTGTATTTACGACATACGCTGCTATTTTACGAAAATATCACAATCTTACCCACTTGCTAAGATGGAGCTTTACACACAATAGGTACTAAATAATACAATATGCACTTAATAAATATTTGCTGAATTAACCTAACAGATGGATCTGAGAATCAATGTACTGGACAGATAGTTGGCTCAGGCATCAACAAGCCCTAGGTTCAAGTTTTTCCAATGCATATGGTCGAGGCCTGAAGGATGGCCAGCATGAAAGGAGGTAAAGTATAAGCCTACAGTATATGAGAAATAAACCTTGACTGAAACATAATGAGAGCTAAGATAGGAAAGGAAGCCTGGAGCCACACTGGCCTAAAGTGTCAGGCTAAAATGTTTATCCTATAGAACAGTCTTCAAAGTGGCACCATTCAGGATGACCACAAGGATGCATAGTCAGCCAATGAAAGAGGGGGAAGATGGGTTACCTTCCATCTTCTCTGATAGCCAAATGTGGGACTTGTCTCAAACACAGCTATAGTCCCAAACTCTGTCCTGTGGCCTAGCTTTGCAAGCTCCTATCTTGTCCCTTTCTACCCCAGCAAAGGTCCCTCAGGGCAGTTATAACCAAACCTTGACCTAATACCAGAAATTATGTAAGTAGGTGCTCTGAGAAAATTCTCCCCTCTTTTGTCCTCAAGTGTACTCATATCTGGCCCTTTTCCTCTCCTATCAACTTATGGTTATAGCAGGTGTTCCTCCTCTGGTTATGCAGCCCTTGTCTAAGTCTGAGCCTAAGTTTTATAATGTATATATTTGTAGAAGAGTACATGCATATGACATAAATAGGTGTGGAGACCACTGCTATAGACAAGAGGTAAATACCACAGGATTTCTGAGTAGACAAGCATTAGGAAAATTATTTTGACAACTTTGCAAAAAGTAAATCATAGGACACAGACTAAAGGCAAGGATCTCAGGAAGCTATTATAGTAGTTGTTCAGGCAAGAAGTAACACATCTGTAAGACAGGTGCCTACTATGTGCAAGGGAAATAACAGACACTCACATAAGGTTTGCTGAATGAACTACCTCTAACTAAAAGGACTGCCATACATAGATGATCAATTTTCAAATAATTAGAACCAGAGAAAAAAAACAACTAATAGATAAGGAACTTGCTCACTTTAACTCTCCACTTTTCTGTCCTTGCCCAAATATTTAACGAAGCTAATTTACACTTAAGATGGTGACCAAAGGTTTCTCTGCCTAGGAGTAGAGGACAACTTCCTTATCATTTATGACTTTTAAGAAAGCAGCAAAAAGTCTACAAGTTGTTCCAGGATTCCAGCTAGTTCTATGTGTCTGATGTTTCTAACCCTTTTCATCTAGATACTTGTTCTTATTCTTCACTCTTAGTAAACTTTCTGTTGTATCCATTTTTTTTTTGTTTCATGTCTTTAATTGGAAAACAGTAATGGATAGTATTTTTAAAAGGCAATCAAAATAACATCAACTAATGATCTATATGCCTAATTTTTCATCTCAACAAAATATTTATGAGATTGGTCTATACACATATTGAGGAGAGAGTCGATGAAAAACTCAGCAAGGAACAGACATGCTTGCAAAAAACTATCACTGGTCACAAAAATGGCTGTAAGTTATAGCAAATACAAGCCAATGAAGTTTACTTTTTGTTGGCTTTACAAACAGTATGCCTCTTGAAAGCAGAATGAAACCCTGAAGTGAAGGTTCTCTTCTAAGAAGGTATATCCCATACATATGTTAAACATCACACAAAATGTCTTGACAGATATACTCAGAGGCACACTTTTGCTCAAGAATTCTCTAATTACCAACAAGTTTTGCCTCTGTCATATTACACATTCCTCCCATAGAGTTCAAATGAAGGATTCCCTGTAAATGATCAGGTTCTCCATTTTGTCCTGTTAATGAATGACTTTTTCCTGATTTCATCAAGCCACAGAGTACTGGCAAGGTATCTCTGATCAGATCCACATCCACCAAAGAAATTCACTTATCATTCTTCACAGGAAGAAAAACAAAGGGAAAAAGAATGTCTAATTTCCCGATTATGATATGCAGCTGTATGGGAAGGCCAATTAATCTATTAGTAGATAATCTTAGGCATTCCTGATGAATGATAAACTGAAACAAGAAATTAATGGACTGAAATACATTTGAGTAACCTTGCAGTGCTTTGAATCATTTCAAGCTGCTCCCTGACACAAAAGTCCAATATATTAGTACTCTCCTAGTAAAATTATATGGCTAGAAATAATTTAGTATAGCTTATCAAGAATAAAAGTTATAGGTAACCTAAAACACAAGACAGAGAGGCAGGAGTGTATTAAGTAGTCTGTAGCATATTACCAAAGATGATTGACATGTAACAAGAGATGCAAACAGTATTCAGGAAATGAACCATCTCTCATGGTAATTTCTCATATAGATCAAGAGAGTACTTCACACCAATAAGATCACAGATCCACTGAAATATTATTTATGAGAAACAGGAAGAAGTAACATGTCCACTTCTAATTAATGTTATAATGACCATAATTTGGACTTTGATGATTCAGAAGCCTTCTGAAATCTTGTAGTATTTTCAAGGTCATCATTTGGAACATCAATTGTCATTGTACACTAGACATGTGGAAGTACTATTTGTGGTCTGGTTGATAGCAGTTTGCTTACTATACTTTTATACAGAAGCTTGTTCAAAGAATTCAATCAACCTTAAATGCACGTAATGAAAGATTATTTCTCTCTCACAATTGTTGATCATTACAAAATCAGCTATATGTGTTCACTTATATTTTACAGTTCTTTAAACAGTATTTATAGAGAGTTTCCAAAGAATCATTCTTAACCTGATGCTTTCAACTATGTGTTTATAGTATAAATATTTGCAGCTTTATCATTTTTCATGCAATAATAGAAAAAAACAATGTTTTCTAAAGAGCTTCACTATTACCAATTAATTTCCTTTCACAAACTGTTACTTACTTACCCTGAGCAAATCATCTATACGACCTTCTTTCTTTTCCAGGTCCTGGTTTTTATTACTTTCTAGTGCAGCTAATTTCAGCATTGTGAGATCAGTCTAAACAAAAGAAAACTGCTTTATCTTCTGCATTATATGGCCTATATATCTAATAATAAAGTAGGATGTAAAAGAAAAAAAAATACCTGAAAAACTATCACTCAGTGTCAGCTTTAAAAAATGTATTAATGTTAACTACATTCCAGTTAACCAAGCTAAGATCACACCAATAAAATCACAGATCCATTGAAATATTATTTATGAGAAACAAGAAGCAATACCAAATCTAGAGATCCCAGAAAGATGAGACCATTTACACTCACTTGAGATAAGAATATTCACTGACAAAAAATTTTTAAAAGCCCATATTTTATGGATATTCATTTGGTTTTGCAAGAAGAAATATAAACTCATTTACATAAAAGACACAAAGAATGAAAGCAAAATTTAATTTCTGATCCAGCTAAACTCCACATAGTCTAGACCATTTAGTTTTCTTGAGTCACAATATGTAATTTGCAAATACATCTTTGAAACAGATAGAAGCTAATGAAATTGTTTCTGAGGACAGAGAAAACTGAAAAGATTACAATTTACCTGAATAATTTTAAAAGATAACTGCTTTGGTTGTGTAATAGGGTGGTCCCCAAAAGCTAATGCAGTAGGAGAAGGGCTATTCGGCCGAACCTAAAATACATATTTAAAAAATTACCTCGTTAGAAAAAAGGTTAAGGTCCTTTATAGCAACGTAGATCACCTACAATATCTGAATTTGGTAACAATCTTATGATTCTCCCTCCCTCCAACTTGGAAGTCCTAGAAATTATTTTTAAAAAATTGCTAAAACGTAGCCAAAAGAAACTGTGTCTAAATAAACACTTAAAAAATGTACAAAAAGAATTATAGTAGCTCAAAAAGTAAATGTGATCTCGCATAGAAGTCTTGAGCTGCAACATAATATCAAAGATGAATTCTAGGATTCCACTGCACATTCATTTAAAAATCGGCAGTATAGTTTCCTTGATTAGAAAACAGCCACAACATCAAACTTAATGGTCATCATTATCTGTATTAAGAAGCAAAATGTTTAAAAATTATAACTGGAAGGAATATGAAATCTCAAGGACTTTGAAAATTCAATTCTCTTTATTGTCCAAAAGGGGAGGAAATTACCCAAGCTGACAGCAATCAAATCTATCTTTAAATATTCCCCAAAACAAATATTTGCCAAATCACTCCCTTAATCTTACTGACAAGAAATATGGAATTCAGAATTCAATCTTACCATTATGAATGTATTCTAAGCTCATTTTAGTCCTTACGTACCTGACATCTAACTTGAACATTAGTTTTGAATGTAATTGCATTATTTTATTAAATGCTTTATTTTCAAGGGATAACAGTTTTATTGTTATAAAGTTATATAATACATAATTGACTACCAGAACTTTTAAAAGAATCTAGTCTATTTACATACATGATAAACTGTAATTTAGATGAAGGAGTCTATATGGAAGTTATGAACTACCAATCTATAAAAGTTACTCAGTATTTAAACCTTTTGAATTAGGCTAAGCATGACAAATTCACAGGTAAAACTTACACAGGAGGAAGGAGTGGAATGTGAATGTGAATTCTGAGGTGATCGGATTGCAGGAGGTATTCCCCTTACTGGACTGGAGCCATTCCCACCTTGATACTGAAGAGAAAAAAAACAGGCATCAAATATCCCTTGGGAAGACTCTCTGAGATAAAGTTTTAAGAATGAATTTAACTATAAGTTACTTTTGGATCAAATACTATATTAACATAAATAGATCCAGTTTACAATGCATAAGGAAATCATAATTAAGATATTTATAGTCAGTTTCTAAAAGGCTGAAAAACAGGAAAATTTCTAAGAAAAAATGCAAACATATTTCTTTCCTACCTCAAAAATATTACTTTTATACAGTAATCATTTCTTTATTCATTATTAAAATTACCATAACATAGGATAACTTTCCAAGTTAAGTAGAATTAATGATATCAGAACTTTGGTGGAAAAGAGGATGATTACCCTTTAATAGAATGCCAAGAATATTTAATGGTAGGAAAACTAATTTGAAAAATATGATTATGTCCTTATTTTCAGGGTTGTACACACAGTTTACTGCCAAAGTGAAGAATCCAAAAGCATGCTCTAAGTTCCCAGTAAAAGGACAGGGTAGTATGCGAAAGTACTGAACAGACTTGGCTTACTTATGAGTGAGTACTCTTAACTGTATATAAACTTGAGTATCACATAATGTAGTTTTTCTGCATATTTAAGCAGTTAAAACCTCAAGGACTCCTGCTTCTTTCTGCCCACTTTGCTCTTTTCTCCACTGCTTTCCTCAATGAACAGTCTTAGCTTACTGCCTTTTCTCTGAGCTGCCATCAGATTCCTCTCCAAATAATACAAACATGTCACTGCCCCAACAATCAAGTAAGCAAGCAATGAGTGAACTGAAGTGATAAAGAAGGTTTCTTTAATCCCTTTTCTAAACATCTGGTCTGTGGAAGAGGATCAATGAGACTGTTCACTCAATGACTAATATTAAGCTTAAATGTCAAATGTGATGTAGTAGAAAGAAGACTGAACTTAGGATAAACCTGAGCTCAACTCCCATATACACACAAGGGCAAGTCAATTAACCTTCTGAGCCTCAGTTTCTCTCTCTCTTTCTCAATATAATTTACCATCTACGTGGCGATGACATTCAATTCAACAAGTGATGACATTAATCAAAAACTATCCAACACCATGGCTATATGTTGGATAATGAGAACATGAATATAAAGGACAATGCATGTAAAGCACTCTGTAAACATGAAAGCACAAAATACAAGACAGTTATGCCTTGGTTGGCAAAAGTATCTCTTTAAGGACCTGTAATTTTCTTCTCCACAAATTCAGATTTCAATTGCTCTACAACTGTGCTGATGGTCTTCAAATATTACCATAGCCCCAGAATTCATTAATTCAGGGCCATGCTAGTAAGGAGTCTTTCTGCATTTCCCTAATCTGGACCTTGTATGAGGCACATCCACTATGGTTTTTGAGTATGCAAGGTCATGTCTAAGCAGTGATGTGCACTGGCATGGGACTTCAACGCTTGTATGGAAAACACAAGCAATAATAATTTTCAAGGGAATATTAACAGTGAATTTTGTGATAACAAGCAATTCCATCCTCTCTCTGAAGAAAAAATATTTTGCAACATAGCAGATAAGATTGCCTTATCAGTTTTCATATATGCCCCAAATTAGCAGTTGAAAAGAAGAATATTTTAGTTGAACTTCTGAACAGTTCTTAAAAACTAACCCCCGAAACTATTTGACCTATGTCTCTAGGTCCTAAGTCTTGTTCCAATAGTAATAAAAATTCTCAAATAGATGAGACATATTCTGTTAATGTTCCTTCTATCTGAAATTAGCAACAGTTGAATACATAGTTTGAAGGAATTATTCTTGGCCAAATTCAGAATTACATCAATTCAGAAGATAGGAAGAATTCTTTTAAAAACTTACTTCAAAATAGTCACTAATTTTGAGACCACGTCCCCCGATACTTTTTCCTAAAAAAAAAAAAAAAAAAAAGGAAAGAGGAGTGTCACATATTTAAAACACAATAATGACTACTACATGACTATTTTGTCAGAAAAATGAGCTACTTGGGATCTGATTTCTAAAGAAATTAATAAAACTTTAATTGAATATGAGCACCTGCTGCTTCTTTTAGTTGATATTGAGGGAGGTAGGGGGTAATGAGAGTACAATAGTAAAAACAAAACAAAACTCAGCTCTAAAGGAACCAGATTCTACTTTGAGAATTCCAAATAATGATGGCAGGTCTTTTAAATGATAAATGGCATACTTTAGTAGAAACATGTCAATTAAAGTAATTGTTCCAATTATTGGAGGTTCACATAAACACATGATGTTAAGAGATTAAATTCTATTACACTAATTACTTAAAAAATAAGCACTTAGCAAATTAGCATGTTATAAAACTACAATTAATTCACACTGGTTGATGGCTTCTAATTGGTCATAAAAGCAGATCAGAGTGAACAAAAGGCACAAGTGGCAACTTTATACCAACAAACTAATTCATACCTGTAAATTATAATAGAAATCTCTGTTAAACAGACATATCTATATGCTCTGCCAAAGAACAAAAAGGGGCTTAAATATGGAGGCTATCTTACACAGATATTTTGGCTTTTTAAAACCATTCTAAATTGTAGGCTATTTTGTACATAAACAAAGCTTAAATGTAGTTCACATGAGAATATTGTGGTAACAGTAAAGGAATTATTAACAAAGTATAGTAAGAATAACAACTCTCTTAGCTCATGAAAAATAGTCTTCTGAAATGCACACTCCAATACTACTATACTAAAGTAAAATGAAATTTCTGCAAAAAGATGGAGATTTAAAAAATTTTCTATTAATTCAACATTTTAGATTCACTATGCCATATTTGAAGATATACATAATTTAAAGCTATGTGTGGGAGGGGAGGTGGTATCTAAGGAGAATATGTAATACATCTATGCTTTAGTCTCTTAAGTTACATAATGGAGCTAAAACTAACCTGCCATCCATTCATTTTGTGGGTTTGTAACTTGAGCAAAATTAGTAAAAAGAAAAGAAGTACTCATAAAAATGAGCAATTTGTAAAATACTTTCAATTTTTCTGTAATGTTTCTAAAACATTTATTTATCCAGAGTTCCCAAAATCAGATATTTCCCTCCATAAAAAAAAAAGCAAATTTTTATATTTAGGCAAATCTTCAACTAGGATAAAAATGTTTCAAAATGAGATTTTTGTTTAGCACTTTCCATCCATTGAAGAGTATAATATCAACATTATATTCTACTCATTCTAATAATATTTTTTATGTTATGAAATGACATATAATATAGTTTTTAAGTTCTTATAAAAATTTTTAAAATACTAAACGCATGAAAATGTAAAAAGGGATATTTTGGTATCTTGTTTTGCTCCCATAAAAGTTATTGGGAGATAATCAATAGCTGTGGGGAAGGTTGCTTATCTTATTTTACCACAACAATAGCCATCCTGATGCCAGGGGAACTAGAAAGGTGGGGGCATGGCAAACAGCTCAGACCCTAGAGGTCACATGTTGGTCACAAGTATCCTCACTACCATGCCTACATAATCTGCATAAAGAGGGAATGTAAGGAAATTAAGAGCGAGGAATCTGACTAACCCTAACAGGAAGGAAAGAACTATGTAACCTCACTCCTGCTTCTTTATCAGTGTGGGGTGTTCCTAGTGAGCACCACACCTGCTTTCTCTTGAGAAACATAATAAACACCTTCCACTGCCTACTCTGTTTCTGAGTTCTTTCACTGAGAAGGGTTTTGTTATGTTAAGGTGCATATCAGGTGGACCTTCCTAAAGACACACTACCAGGGAAGCAGTGGACAGTGGAAACTAATCCAGGTTAACTCTCTGACCCTGCCTGGGAAGTCCTGTGCACAACAGGGTTTCTCACAAAAACATTCACAAAAATAAAATTTTTCTTAAGATATACCCTATACTTTTGATTTTTGTGATTGTCTAATTTGTCTAATTTACAAAAAAAAAAATCAAAAAATTCAATAGGAGTATAATTCCCCATTTCTAAAAGTTGAGCTTTGGGTGAATAAAATAAATACAGAGTCCTAGAGTGGCTGGAAAATATTCAAGACACTGGAACATTTTTCCTATGAAGCTAGTACATATATCATAAAATAAAAATTATGGAGAATAAACAATTTCTTCAAAAATTTAACAGAAGAAACAAATAGAGCTTATGAAGGGCAACTTGTCCTAATGCTAATAATATTATATTATGAAGAATCTTCAAGAGACATTAATATAATACTTTCACAGATACAAAATAAATGAAATAGACCTTACTCAGGGGATATAGAGCTATATCCTTATCAATAACTCCTCAACTCAGAATAAAGAGGGATTTCAGAGAAGGTTAAAATAGAGAAATTCTTCTATGGTCTGTATAGACTACTTATCACTTTCCACTAAGTATCTTTCTGCTTTAATATTAATTTAACTTTCATTGACAAGTGCAAACATGCCTCCTAATTATAAAAGTCCAGTTGGTTTCCCTGTCTCTCCACTCTCCAAACCTTTTCTACACAGTTGCCAAACTGGTATCTCTAAAGCACAGGTTCAGTGGCTTCCTACTGCCTTAGAGTTAAAACAGAACCTCTTGTCCTCGACATTTACCAATCGCTACCCAGGCTCCAGCCTACCTTCACAAACATATTGGACATTACTTCCATTCACTCACTCCATCTAAACTGGCTTTGCTGCTGTACTCAGAAGGTGACATTCTATCTCTTGCCACAGGCACCAATATCTGAAATGCATTTTGTCCTGTTCCTGCAAGGAAACCCTGAAGCGCCACTTCTTACTAGGAGGCTGTTCCTGATCCCCCCTGTCCTGCAAACTTATTTAGTATTCAAGTACGTGAGCATGTCATGGTTTTCCATAATATGCTATAAGCAACTTGAGGACAAGACAGGGATCATTTTTCTCTTTTTATCCCTAGCCTCACATATAGTAGGTGCTTAGTAAATGCTTGTTGAATTAGATTAAGAAAAATAATCATTCAAACTGAAATATATGAGTAAAACAGACTGAAAATTATTTTTTATGATTTCATAAACTTCCACTAGTAAATATCGTTAAAATCCAATGATCACTGAATAAGAACCAGTATAACTGCAAAAAAGGAGAATGAAGCTAAGTATATAGATAACTATCACATAGCAAGTCTAATGTTCCAAGGGTCAGCTAGTGGATACACTGGGTAAAAGTGCTAGAACCTGAGTCAGGAACACCAAAGTTCAAATCTGACCTCAGCCACTAGCTGTATGACCCTGGGCAAATCATTTAACCTCTGTTGCATTCTTCAACTGAAAATGGGGATAGTACTTACCTCCAAGGACTGATTTAAGAAACAAAACGAGATAACATGTACATTACTTTGCAAAGTGAAGAATACTTATAACAGATGCTTTTATTAATGTTAATAAGAAATACAGTTCTTGAATAGCATTCTGAGAACAATCTTGACAAGAAGTTGGATAATTAATGTTGCTACTGCCTAATTTCAATGACAAATACGCACAGTGAACTAACAGTCCATAGAGATTTGGACACGTAGAACATTGTCTGGCTATCATTATATGATCACCTTATAAGATTTAAGGACCAATTTACAGTATGGCACTATTTTGAGTTCAGTACTAGAAATTTTTAGTCTAAAGAGATTCCTAAAGTCATACTGAAAATAGTTAAAATAGAAAAATGTTAGTACTGGTTTAAGGAAAATCAAATAGAACTTTAGTGACTTTAAAAGTTATTAATTATCTGGATTTTCCTGAGGAAAAGGATATCAAAAATAATTAAGGAAAACAGTTTGGGTGTTTTTTTTTTTAAATCAAGGACTACAAATTTCACTTAAGTAACAACCAAGTACCAATTTATTTGATGAAGTCCAATTTTAAGTTATTGGTTAATCTCATTTATCTAGCCTTTAAGGCAAGATCATTATGAGGAAGTAACTAACAATTTATTACTATGGAGATCAGATAATAGGTGCAATTAACAAGTATTTATTAAATGTTTACTATAAGCCAGACATTGTGCTAGAGATTTAGGATACAAATACAACGAATGAAATAACGCTTGCTTGCTAAGAATTTACGTTTCAGTGGTGGTGACAAAGTATATCTATAAGTATAGACAGAACAAATATAAAGTAGTTTCAGGAGAAAGGTACTAGCAATTGAGGGGGTAGGAAAAGGTTCATGTAAAGTGGTAATGATTGAATGATATTTTGAAGGAAGAAAGAGATTCTACCAGGTAGAGGGGAGGTTGGTATACACTCCATGTAAACAATTAGTGCACAGGCAGACACAGGAGCTATGTTTGGCTGAACCACAGAGTGTGGGAGTACAAGTAACATATAAATATGTAAAATAAAAAGGGAAGGGTTTGAAAACTAAAAAGAAGAGTTCATATCTTATTCCAGAAGCAACGAGAAGCAGCATAAACTGAGTTGGGGAATAACATGGTCAGATCTGTGCATTTAGAAAAGCACTTTTGCAGCAGTGGAGCAAATAGAATAAGGGAAGACCAAGTAGGAAGCCACTGCAATAACCCACGGAAGAGGTAATGAGGTTACAGTTAAAGTCAACATTATAAACCTGGGAGACTGCATGAATGGAAAAAGAACAGTAGGTGAGGAGTAGAAAATAAGGAGTTCTATTTTGAGCATCCTGAATTTGAGATATTGGGACACTCAGTCTGAAATGTCTAACGGAATCGGTAATGAAGAATTTAAGCACAAGTAAGTGCCTGGAGCTAGAATGTAGAAAATTCATGGTCACAGAGGTGGTAATTAAACAAACGAGAGTTGATAAGATTATCAAAAGAGAAAAGAAAGACTCAGGACAGAGTCTTGGAGAACACCTACAATTCAGGGGTGCAATATGTTTGATGAAACAGCAATATAGAAAGTCTATATAAATAGAAGGAAAAACAGGAGAGAGTAGTGCCATAACAACCTAGGGAAAACCGAATATTCAAAAGACGGTGGTCAAGAAGGATGAGAACTAAAAAAAGAATATTAGATTTAGCATTTAAAAGGATCCCTGGTAATTGGAGAGAGCAGCTTCAGTCCAGTGATGTTGTTGGAAACCAGGTTGCACTGGGTTAGGAAGTGACAGGTGTTCAACCTTCATTGTGAAGAAGACCATGCCATCAGAGGAATAATGATATAACTTGCACTTCACTTTGTTTTGAGTGAGGGAGGGCTGTGCAGGTCACCAGCCTCAATTGTCCTCCTGAGCCATCTGAATCCAGTGACCATCAGGATGATGGGAGATGAGGCAACTGGGGTTAAGTGACTTGCCCAAGGTCACACAGCTAGTGAGTGTCAAGTGTCAGAGGTGACATTTGAACTCAGGTTCTCCTGATTCCTACACTGATGCTCTATGCACTGCACCATCTAGCTGCCCATGAAGAGACATGACAGGGAAAGAGAAAGAAGTCAGAAGGAAGAGGAGAGAGGAAGAGAAAAAAAAGTAAAAAGGGAAAAGAGGGAGAAATGAGAGATAAGAAAGAACGAAATAAGATAAAGACAGAAGGAGATGGGATCAAGGGAACATGTCGGAGGGTTGGCCTCAGCAAGCAAAGTTGGCCTCACTGTGAGAAAAGAAGGGAAAGTAAGAGGGAACTGGGATGATAAGGAGTTCTGATATGAAAGGGAAAAGAAGGAGCTCCAGTCAAACAGTCTTAATTTCTCAGTAAGGTATGAGACAAGGTCCTCTGCTAAGAAAGAAGAGGTAGGGGAAGATGTAGAAGGTTTGAGGAAAGAATATATAATCTGGAAATGCTTGTGTGGGGAATGAGACTGGGAATCAACTAGGGAGTAATAAAAGGAGTGTTTCACTTTAATGATGGCTCAGGTGAAGCTGGATGACATAAATTTATAATATTCCAGATCCGCATGGTGTGACTTCCTCTAGCTCAACTTTGTACTGGAGCACAGGAGATGTACTGTGGGAATAATCAGGAAAAATATTTGGCAAGGGATGAATGGGGACAGAAAAAGGAAGCAAAGGATTCGATATTAGAGGACAATGTAGAGTTGAACTGGGTAACTCCAGGGATAAGACTGGAAAGGAAGGGACGTGAAATTGGAGCATGGCCAGACAAAGTACCCTTTCTTGACAATGTGTGTAAAAGGTCTCATACACTAAAATAAGAAAAAGCAGCTTCAGAACCACACAAGAATAAAACTATTTCTAGTTCCATGAACAAAATCTTAAAGAGTACATTTTACAATATCAAGTTCACAAAGTTATTAACAACAAATACTTATGTGGTTCTCAAAGAGTATTGTTTAACTCACCCTGACTGCTTTCACTTTGGTTTTCTGCTTTCCTCTTTCTTCCTCTGGATGGCTCTGACTGTTTCTTTTCTGGAGTCTACAAAAAAACCAGTTAACAGAATGATGTTATTATTTTTATGATGTAGCTCTATTTTCAGTAGCATGTAATGTTTTAGTACCAAAATGTTTCTATTTTGTCTCTGGTACAATATTTTAACCTCTGTCCATAGGTCTTTAGGTATTCTACCAGATCTAATCCCTTAAATCTATTCATTCACTTCCACTTCATATTCATGAGGGATGTTATTTAGATTATGCCTACACAGTCTGGTGGCTTTGCCTACTTTTTCAATTTAAGTCTGAATTTTGCAATGAGAAGTTCATGATCTGAGGCAGTCAGCTTATGGACTGTACAGAGCTTCTCCACCTTTGCTACAAAGTATATAATCAATCTGATTTCAGTACTGACCATCTAACGAAGTCTGTGTGTAGAGTTGCCTTCTGGATTGTTGAAAAAGTGTTTGCTATGGTCAGCAAGTTATCTTGATAAAACTCTTCTAATCTCTGCCTTGCTTCATTTTGTAATCCAAAGGACAAACTTGCTTGTTACTCCAATTATCTTTTGATTCCTACTTTAGCATTTCAATCCCCTGTGATGAATGTGACATCTTCTTCTAGAGATACTTCCAGAAGATGTTATAGGTCTTCATAGAACTGATCAACACTGGCCTCTTTGGCATAGATGGTTGGAGCATATACTTGTGTGTAGTATACAGAAATAGTATAGTTTTTAATCCTAGTTGATTATAATCTGCTGTTCTAAGATTAATTCTTCATTATCAAAATTAAGGTACAAATTCTATCAGAAAAATGTATTTAGACTGCTTGAAATACAAAATTCTTCCTAGAATAAAAAATTCTTCAGAGATGCCTAAAACAAGACTCATTCTTCCTTCATTTGCCCATTTTTTTACCCCAAAACTTTTTATTCTCACCCTCCTTTTCAATACTTAAATAAGGGACAAAATATTTGGTCAATTTGGAATAATTTTGTGACAAGATACAGCTCCTACTGGAAGATTGCCACCTGGGCAACAGTGCAAGTCAAAAGAGAAACAAGAAAGTGACAACAAAAATGAATCATTAGATTTATTTTCTGAAAGGTAAAAGCTGGAGTATAATAATATGACTACCACATTTTCAGTAGAAAAAGACTGAGGAACCACCAAAGTGAACAGATTAACTAGCAGTAACAAGATTAAACTAGAAAAAGAGGTAGGTGAGGGAATGATCTTTAGGTACTCTAGATTCTTCTGCTTTGTAGCAATTAATTATTCTATTCCCTCCTGGATCACTGCCCTGTCATGAGATTTATGGAGAATGGGGGAATTTATGAACCAACAAGAGATAGAAAATATTATAAAATGCAAAATAGATAATTTTGATTACATTAAATTGAAAAGGTTTTGTACAAACAAAGCCAATGCAACCAAGATTAGAAAGGAAGCATAAAACTGCAAAGAATTTTTACAACTAGGGTCTGTGATAAAGGTCTCATTTTTAAAATATATAAAAAACTGAGTCAAATTTACAAGAATACAAGCCATTCCCCAATTGATAAATGGTCAAAGGATACGAACAGGCAGTTTTCAGAGGAAGAAATTAAAGCTAACTATAGTCATATGAAAAAATGCTCTAAATCACTACTGATTAGAGAGATGCAAATCAAAACAACTCTGAGGTACCACATCATACCTATCAAATTGGCTAACATGTAAAAATAGAAAAATGATAAATGTTGGAGAAGATGTGGGAAAGTTGGAACACTAATTCATTGCTGGTGAAGCTGTGAGCTGATCCAACCATTCTGGAGAGCAATTTGGAACTATGTCCAAAGGGCTATAAAAGTATGCATACCCTTTGACCCAGCAATACTGCTTCTAGGGTTGTATCCCAAAGAGATCATAAAAATGGGAAAAGGACCCAGATGTACAAAACTATTTATAGCAGCTCTTTTTGTGGTAGCCAAGAACTGGAAATTGAGGGGATGCGCACCAACTGGGGGAACGGTTGAACAAGTTGTGGTATATGAATGTAATGGAATACTACTGTGCTATAAGAAATGACAAAAAGGCAGTCTTCAGAAATACCTAGATAGACTTACATGAACTGATGCTGAGTGAAGTGAGCAGAACCAGGAGAATATTATACACAGTAACAGCCACAGTATGCGAGGACTGTTTTTGATAGACTTAGTACTTAACAGGAATGCAAAGACCTAAAACATTTCCAAAGGACTTGTGATGCAAAATGCCATTCACTTCCAGAGAAAGAACTATGGAGTCAAATGCAGAATGAAGCAAACTATTCTCATTTGTCATGTTTGGTTTAGTTTAGTTTCACTTATGCTTTCTCCCTTTCGTTTTAATTCATCTGTGTAACATGGCTAATGTGAAAATGTGTTTAATAAGATTGTATGTGTAGAGCCCGTATAAGACTGCAAGTTGTCTTGAGGAGGGAGAGGGAAGGGAGAGAAAATTAAAACTTTTTGGAAGTGATTGTTGGAAACTGAAAACAAACAGATAAATCTGGAGGTAAAAGAAAATGATGCAGACCTCAGACAATAAAAGGGTGAAAAAAACTACTACTACAGTATAATCTCAAAAATAGCATCTGTCTGAATCCAAGACACACCATTCAACATCACAGTAATGCAAGTGTATGCTCCAACCAGTTATGCCAAAGAAGCTAGTGCTGATTACAACATCTTCTGGAAGTATCATCAAAAAAAATATCTCACATTCTTCAAATGGGATTGAAATGCTAAAGTAAGAATCAAAAGATAATTGGAGTAACAAGCAAGTTTGCCCTTGGATTACAAAACGAAGCAAGGCAGAGATTAGAAGAGTTTTATCAAGATAACTTGCTGGCCATAGCAAACACTTTTTCAACAATACAAAAGGCAACCCTACACACAGACTTCATTAGATGGTCAATACTGAAATCAGACTGATTATATTCTTTGCAGCCAAAGGTGGAGAAGCTCTATACAGCCCATAAGCTGACTGGCTCAGATCATGAACTTCTCATTAAAAAATTCAGACTTAAATTGAAGAAAATAGGCAAAACCACCAGACTGTGTAGGCATAATCTAAATAACATCCCTCATGAATATGAAGTGGAAGTGATGAATAGATTTAAGGGATTAGATCTGGTAGGCACAGTACCTAAAGAACTATGGACAGAGGTTAAAATATTGTAGAAGGCAGGAACAAAAAAAACACTCCAAAGAAAGCAAAATGGCTGTCAGATGAAGCTTTACAAATAGCTGAGAAAAGAAGGAAAGTGAAAGGTAAAGGAAAAAGAGAAAGATATATTCAACTGACTGCATAATTCCAGAGAATAGCAAGGAGAGATAAGGTGTTTTTTTAAATGAACAATGTAAAGAAATAAAAGAAAACAATAGAATAGGAAAGACAAGAAATCTCTTCAAGAAAATCAGAGATATCAAAGGAATGTTTCATGCAAAAATAGTAAAGACTTAACTGAAGCAGAGATTAGAAGAGGTGGCAAGAATACACAGAACTATACAAGAAAAATCTTAACATCACTAATACCTACCAATGGTATGGTTACTGATCTTAAAAACAGACATCCTGAAGAATTAAGTCAAGTGGGCCGTAGGAAGCACTGCTAACAATACGGCTGGTGGAGATGATGGAATTCCAGCTGAACTATTAAAAATTCTAAAAGATGATTTTTACTAAAACGCTGTGTTCAACATATCAGCAAATTTGGAAAAGATCAGTTTATGTGCCAATCCTAAGGAAGGACAATGCCAATTTAGATTATGCCTACAAATTACCTAACAATTGCTCTCATTTCACATGCCACGAGCAAGAATATGCTTCATATACTGCAAGCTAAGGCTTCAGTAATATGTGAACCAAGAATCAGCAGAAGTGTAGGCTGGTTTTTGAAGCAGGAGAGGAACTAGAGACCAAATTGCCAACATCTGCTGGATTATGGAGAATTTTCCACTTCTGCTTCATTGACTACACTAAAACCTTTGACCAAGTGGATCACAACAAAATGTGGCAAGTCCTCAAAGAAAATACTAGATCACCTTACCTACCTCCTGAAGAACCTGTATGTGGGTTAAGAAGTAACAGAACCATACATGGAAGAACTGATTGGAAAGATCAGTTTTAAGATTGGAAAAGGAGTACAACAAGGCCGTATGTTGTCACATCATTTACTTAACTTATCTGCAGAGTACACAAAGTGAAATACCAGGCTGGATAAATCAAAAGCTGAATCAAGAGAAATATCCAGGAGAAATATCAACAATCTTAGATATGCAGATGATTTTGCATATCTATTCTGATGGCAGAAAGTGAAGAAGAATTAAGAAGCCTCTTGATGAAGGTAAAAGAGGAGAATGTAAAAGGTGGCTTGAAACTTAACATTAAAAAAAAAAAAAAAAAGATCATGGCTACTGTTCCTATCACTTCCTGGCAAACAGAAGGAGAAGAAATGGAAGGAGTGTCAGATTTTATACTTTTGGGCTGAAAGATCACTGCAGATGGTAACTTCTGCCATGGATTAAAAGATCCTTGCTCCTTGTGAGGAAAGCAACAGTAAATTTAGACAGCATACTAAGAAGCAGAGACGTCACCTTGCTGACAAAGGTTCAAATGGTCAAAGGTATGGTTTTTTGAGTAGTGGTGTATAGCGGTGAGAACTGAAATATAAAAAAAATTGAATGTTACATAAGTGATGATTTTACACTGCAGTGCTGGAGACTTTTGAGAGTCCCTTGGACAATAAGTAGATCAAATCAGTCAATACTTAAAAGAAATTAATTCAGACTACTCAATGGAAGAACAAATACTGAAGCTGAAACTTAAATACTTTAGCCACAGGATGAGAAGACAAGACTCAATGGAAAAATAAGGGATTGGCACGCTACAGTCTACAGGAAAATAGAACACAATTGAATAAATTACAATTTTTCCATAGGGATACATTTATATACAAAAAATTAGACATAGAGATACACATAAATACAGATGTTTTTTCTATGAATGCATAGAAAATGGATGTAAATCTGAATATTCAAACAAATATTTCTCCAAATTGTTCTTCCTTTATTTCTTTCAAAATTCTGATCACAGACATGTTTTTATCTTGAACTGCTCACTTCAACTCTCTGGGTCTGTATTTGTAAAAGGAAGGAGTTGGGAAAAAAAAGGAGAGGGGAGCCAAGACAGCAGAGTATAAGGACGGACCTGCTGTAGCTCTCCCCACAAACCCCATAAAATATTTGTAAAAATGACTCCAAACAAATTCTAGAGCAGCAGAAGCCACCAAACGATAAAGTGAAAGAGATTTCCAGCCCAAGGCAGCCTTGAAGGCAGACAGCAAAGGTCTATCACCCTGGGCTCAGAGTGGTGCGTAGCTCAGCCTTGGCCGCTCAGTGCAGCAGTGACAGGACTAGAGCAGGCTTCAGGGCATGGAATCCTGGGTAGCAGCTGTGGTTCCCAGATTCCTCAACCCACAAATGCCAGAGACAGCTTCAAATGTCAGTGAGAAAGTTCTTTCACCTGGATGAGAAGGGTCCTGCCCTAGCCCTGGCCCCAGGTGGCTGCCCATTGGAGCCCTCAACCTAAAGACCCTGGGGGAATTAAACAGTAGATCTGAATCTCAGCCCTGAGTGGCTGCTCTGGGGTGAGGAGGAGCACTGGTATAGTGGAGTTGGAGGTGGTTGTGGAGAGGGAACCCTACTTGCAGATCTTAGGCAGAAAAGCTTATGGTTGCTGCCAGACCAGAGCGCAGGCCAGGAGAGGAGTAAACGCCTCTCCCTTGATTGTGACACCTTGGAGGAAATGAGAACTTACAGGTCCCTAGAGTATACCCTCCACATGACAAAGGACTCAAAAGTCAAGTAACTGGCTGGGAAAATGCCTCAAAAAGTGAAAAAAATAAGACTACAAAACCTTACTTTCTTGGTGAACAGGTATTTTCTCCATCCTTTCAAATGAGGAAAAACAAAGCATACCATTAGAGGATGACATCAAAGTCAAAGCTTTTTTATCCAAAACCTCCAAAATAAATATGCACCTCCTAAATAAATATGCAATGGTCTCAGGCCATGGAAGAGCTTAAAAGAGATTTTGAAAATCAAGTAAGAGAGGTAGGGGAAAAATTGGGAAGAGAAATGAGAGCAATACAAGAAAATCATAAAAAGTAAGTCAATAGCTTGCTAAAGGAGACCCCCAAAATGCTGAAGAAAATAGTACCTTTAAAAACAGACTAACTCGAATGGCAAAAGAGGTCCAAAAAGCCAACAAGGAGAAAAATGCTTTAAAAAGCAGAATTAGCCAAATGGAAAAGGAGGTTCAAAAGTTCATTGAAGAAAATAGTTCTTTAAAAATTAGAATGGAGCAGATGGAAGCTAATGACTTTGTGAGAAACCAAAAAATTACAAAACAAAACCCAAAGAATGAAAAAATAGAAGACAATGTGAAACATCTCATTGGAAAAACAAATAACTTGGAAAATAGATCCAGGAGAGACAACTTAAAGGGCAACTTGAAAGCCATGATGAAAAAAAGAACCTGACATCATCTTTCAAGAAATTATCAAGGAAAACTGCCCTGATATTCTAGAACCAGAGAGTAAAATAAATATTGAAAGAATCCACTAAATGCCTCCTGAAAGAGATCTGAAAAGAAAAACTCCTAGGAATACGGTAGCCAGATTCCAGAGTTCCCAGGTAAAAGAGAAAATATTGCAAGCAGTCAGAAAGAAACAATTCGAGTACTGCGGAAATACAATCAGGATAACACAAGATCTAGCAGCTTCTACATTAAGGGATCAAAGAGCATGAAATATGATATTCTAGAAGTCAAAGGAGCTAGGATTAAAACCAAGAATCATCTACCCAGAAAAACTGAGGATCATACTTCAGAGGAAAAAATGATGATTCAATAAAATAGAGGACTTCCAAGCATTCTTGATGAAAAGACCAGAGCTGAATAGGAAACTTGACGTTGAAACACAAGAATCAAGGCAAGCACGAAAAGGTAAACAGAAAAGAGAAATCATAAGGGACTTACTAAAGTTGAACTGTTTACATTCCTTCAGGGAAAGATAATATTTGTAACTCTTGAGATTTTTCTCAGTATTTGGGTAGCTGGGATCATATACATATAGGCAGAGGACACAGGGTGGGTTGAAAAGGAAGGGATGATATCTAAAAAAATAAAATTAAAGGGTGAGAGGAATATATTGAGAGGAAAAAGTGAGAAATGGAAGGGGGCAAATTATCTCTCATAAAAGAGGCAAGAAAAAAGCTTTTTCATTGGAGGGGAAAAGGAGAGAGATGAGAGGGAAAAAGTGAAGCTTAGTCTTATCACATTTGACTTAAGGAGGGAATAACATGCACACTCAATTTGGTATGAAAATCTCTTAGACTACAGGAAAGTAGGGGAGAAAGGGACAAGTGGGGTGTTGGGGGGGATGAGAGAAGGGAGGGCAAATGGGAGGAGTGAGTAATTAGAAGTAAACACTTCTGGGGAGGGATAAGGACAAAAAGAGAGAATAGAATAAATGGGGGACAGGATAGGATAGAGGGAAATATAGTTAGTCTTCTACAACATGACTATTATGGAAGTCTTTTGCATAATTACACATGTATAGCCTACAATGAATTGCTTGCCTTCACAGTGGGGATGTGTGGGGAGGGAGGAAGGGAGAGAAGTTGGAACTCAAAGACTTAGGAACAAATATTGAGAATTGTTTTTGCATGCAACTGGGAAATAAGAAATACAGGTAATGGGGAATAGAAATCTATCTTGCCCTACAAAAAAAGAGAGAAGATGGAGATAAGGTAAGGGATGTGTGTGATGGAAGACAGGACAGATTGGGGAAAGGGGTAATTAGAATGCATAGTGTCTTGGGGTGGGAGGAGGGGAGAGATGGGAGAAAATTTGGAACTCAAAATCCTGTGAAAATGAATGTTGAAAAATAAAATAAATAAATAAGTTTTAAAAGAAAGTAAGGAGTTGACCAAGATGATCCCTAAGATGCTATCAAGTCTGACATTTTATAATTCTAACTGAAGTCTAAAATCTCCATAGATACATATTTTTCATTATGATCTTCCTAACTTTTAAAAGCTTTACTTCTCCCAAAAGGTGGTACCTTCAATAGGTAATTGAAATCAAAAGTACTCAAAGAAAATAAACACTAAGCATTCCCAACCTAATTCCATTTATGAAACTTTACAAAATTCTTTAGTAGTTCTTAATCTGCTGGGATTAAGAATTCAGAAGCCCATGAATTTGGATGGGAAAAAACTAAATATTTATTTTCACTACTCTCTAGTTTCCATTTATAACTGTATACATTTTCTTTTATGCACTTAAAAATATTATTTGGAGAAAAGGGGTTCAAGCCTTTACCAAAGAAGGTCTATGACACTTTGATTCACTTAAAAACTGAATTCTATCACTAATAAGGGTCTTTTAAAAATAGTAAAATAGATCTATCACTAAAAAAAAAAGTGAAACTTTCATAATTATTTTGCAGATAGCAATAAATGTTATTTTAAGTGACAGGTTAAAAAAATTAAAAATTCCTGTAACTATGTTTATATCAGACTAGCAACTCTGCCATACACATTCATATTGACCTATCAGATGGCAGAAGCACTGGTGTTTCTGTTTAAAATAACAATGCCACGAAATAAGCCTGTTGTTAAAAGTTGCTTACAAAGTCAATTTTTATCACTTTCATAATATTTCCACTAACCTACATTGTGATTTAAAAGATACTTCATTAATTCATTTGACAATTGTTTCTTAATAATTTAGTTTTAATCTTTAAATTAATGTCCCCCTTCTCTCTACCAAGTGAACGATTTCTAAATAATTTTAAAAAATAGAACACAACTAGGGAAATTCAGCATTGAAAGTAGGCCGGTATAACCATGGCCCACCAAAGTATTTTGGGCGGCCCTCGAAAAATGTAGAGAATGCAGACCTGATCTAACGCAACTAGAAAATGAATCCCTTTCAAACACTTCTCTCAAATTTAGATGAGAAATATTCTTTTTTCTTTTAAAGAAGAGTTTAGAATCCTAAAGGTAGAAAGTTTAGCAAATTGTAATTTTATATATCAGGAAGAATATGGTTACAGCATGCTATATTTTTTAAGAAGTAACAAAATTAAAAATACCCCAAAGGAAAACAAAATATGACACTAAAAACTCTGGCAAAGTGCTTAGAATATTAGAATTAAGAGTCAGGAAGACCTAAGTTCAAATCCAGCTATGTGACACTAGACAATTCACTTAACCTCTCTCTGCCTCAATTTCTCATCTATAAAAATAGAGATAACAGCACCTACTTTCTGGGATTGTTTTAAGGATCAAACGAAATGACATTTGTAAAGTAGTTTGGCAAATTTTAAAGAGCTATATAAATGCTATTATTGTTGTTGCTATCCTTTGATATACTGATTAGTCTTTCACTATAGTTCCAAAGCAATAAGTTCCCTCAAACTGACCCTCTAACTTCAGACACGATGCAATTACTTTACAATACTTTGCATTTTTCCTGTCATTTGAACCTGTGAGTTATGACAGGGGCCAGAAGATAGCAACAGGTTAAGTACTGAGATGTCTAATCCATTCTTAATAAAAGAAAGTTTATTACCCAGATTGCGAGCTTGGAAGTTAATTTACCAGAAAGCTAATAATCAGTAAATTGTGCCTATGCTGAGTTTTGTTAGCAACATGCTTGTTCACTTAATTAAAGGCTTTGGACAGAACAAAATGGATTTTGCAGGTCAAAGTGCTTTTTTCTATCAGATACATCCAAAGTCTCGCTGAAATACATAGGAGTTTTAGCTAATGATGAGCAGTATGGGGTACATAAGACCTATCCACCTTTATCTCCAGCTCAAGGTAAGGAATTTACTTAAAATAAACTTAGATTTTAAAATGTTTAAGGCTTAAAATACTTTAAAGGCAAGTACTGCCCTCAAGCAGGGCCTAGACCTAACTACTTTTTAATATCCCTTCAAGTAATGAGTTTTATAAACATAAACTCCAAGATGCCCTAATAAATGCATCAATCAGTATCATGTATTTAAAAAACTCAATGATACACAAATGGTCTACTTTTTCATGATACAAACCATCTCATAATTTATCATCAGCTATATTAGCAATCTTTTAGTCAGTAATACTCAAAAGAACACTGTAGTTTCACAAAGTTCATTTCTGGATATTCTATGGGAAGTTCCAAAAGCCAATTTATAAACTAAAGATATTTGGCCAACTATAACCAGACAAGACTTGTACTATACAAAAGTAAAAAAATTCATTTAACTATAAACCTTTTTTTCATTCAGACCCTATAATCTACTTTAAATGAAAAAAATGATAGGCAAATATTATCTATTTAAATCCTTCCCAACTTAATTAATAAGATATTTTCAGTACTTATCACCCATATTACCATGAATGAGAAAAATGCAAGACTGAGAAAATGAATGGTCGTATAGAACTGTGTAATGTAATCCTAATTCTAAAGCTAACCACTTTGGAATGAACAGGAAATCACACTTGAACTCTGTGTTATGGTTTCCAACAGAAATATTTTATTAGTATACTTCTTGGCCAGACCATTGCAAAAAGTTTCCAGTCTTAAATTTACTTTACCACTTCAGAAATTTTCAATTATCTTAAAATGGCAAATCCTTAATAATATTCTCAGGCAATATTTTCTTATATTTGTGGACTTTCCAAAAAGTTGTTTTATTTAACTAGTTCATCAACACTATAAGTGACATTTATATATCACTAAGTTTTGCAAAGCATTTAACTTAGATTATCTCACTTAAACCTCATAACAATCCTGTGTGGATACTACAGATTGTTGTAGTGCATTCTTGTAATGCATCTTACATTGAGAAAACAATCTCAAACAGTTAGATGATGGTAGCAGTAAAGAAAAACTGAAACAAACTAAAATTCATCTTCCTTCAAATTGGGGATTGGGGAAGAGTATTTCTAATCCTCTTTCAAAGGGTTTGAGGAAGAGGATAAAAAAGAGTGAACTGAGAATGATAGAAGATAATTTCCGTACCAGTACACTGGATTAACTGTAGTACAATTAATTCAATTGCCTATCTTACATGTAAAGTCTTGCCTTAGGTAGTAGAGGATAGATAAAATTCAAATAAAATATAGTTCTAGCTTTCATGAGGCTTAACATTCTAGTAGTGGGTAGAGATGATAATATGTAGGAAAAGTTGGGGAAATTGACCAAGTAAAGGCTGAAGATGGAAATCCTAGTTAGTGATTCCCAAAATGGGTGATACTGCCCCTTGGGGGGCACTGGAATGACAGGGAGGAGTGGTAGCAGCCTTCAGTGCAAATGGGGGACACTGAGTAAAAATAAGGGGGCTGGGGAAGCATAAAGAAAGAAAATTTTGAAAAACTGTTTATACATGTTTCATCTGTTGTCTAACAGTTAGTCATAGTGATTACTTTATTTTTCAAATAAACGTGCAATATGCAAGTCACAACCCATCAGTAGGCAAGTCCACAGACAAGTCTTAAGAAGCAAGTGTGAAATTCTTCTTTATAACATGACTAATGTGAAAACTGTTGTGTTCGTCCTTTGACGTGACTTGCATTTGACTTTGTTTTGAGTGAGGGAGGGCTGTGCAAGGTCACCAGCCTCACTTCTTCTCCACAGTCATCTAAATCCAGTAACCAGATATTCATCAGGATGACTGGAAATGACCCAGGATGCACTGGGAGACCTTGGCCTAAAGGCCAAGGTCTTTGCCAGGACAGGAAGGGAAAGGAAGTAGACAGGAGAGGAGGAGCTCAGTTACCCAGCTAGCTGGGTCTTCATTCAGATAGCTGCTTCTACTCACAGGGTTGTGTTTGTCCTTCGTTGCCAGAAGAAAACCATGTCATCAGAGAAATGGTGACATGACTTGCACTTGATTTTGTTTTCAGTGAGGGAGGGCTGTGCAAGGTCATCAGCCTCACTTTCTCCTCCTGAGCCATCGGAATCCAGTGACCAGATATACATCAGGATGACTGGAGATGGCCCAGGAGCCAATGGGAGATCTTGGCTTTTTCAGATACTCAGAGGGAGGCAAAGCCCGTTTAGTGAATAGGCCTCTTTAAGACGTAGTCAGAGAATGGTCCTTTTAAAGAGCAAAAGAAAAAAAATGTAACTAAATCACACTGGGAGGGAAAGAGAAACTTACTAGTGGTAATTACTCTAAGCCAGCCATTAAGTGGAGATTGGGCAGGGACCTATTTGTTGTCCAGCCTATGATAGCCTTCAGAGTGCACTGGGTTTAAGATTTTGGGAACAATAAGGAAGGGAGGAAGGAAGGGAGGAAGGGAGGGAGGGAGGGAGGGAATATAGCCAATAAACACCAAAGGAAGAGGACAGGGGGACAGCAAGGAGAGAATGAGCTGGATTGCCCAGCTACCTGGGTCTCCACTCAGGCAGCTTTGCCTATTCACAGGTTTGTGTTTGTCCTTCCTTTTTCGATGAAGATCATGACATCAGAGAAATCATGACATGACTGGCACGTGACTTTGTTTAGAGTTAGGGAGGGCTGTGCAAGGTCACCAGTCTCACTTTCTCCTCTTCATTTATATACAGTCTATATCAGATTGTACACGTCATGGGAAGGGGAAGGAGGGGGAGAAAATTTAAAACTCCAAAGCTTGTGGAAGTGAATGCTGTAAACCAAAAATAAATAAATTTACAGAAGCAAGTGTGGCAGGCAAGCATGGTACATATTGTTGGGAAGTTCAGAATGCATGGGCACGAATTTGGGCATGTAATGACTTGTTTACAACACGATACTATACAATTAACATGAAATTTCAATGCAGGAAAAAGTCCACAAATTTCAAGTAAATTACTAAATTTAAGATGTATCATTTAAAAAAATTATGTCCTTTTGAAATGATGCAAATTTTTTAAAAAAACCATTAAAGGATTAAAGAAAGTAGATTCCTGAGGAGGGTGCTGAGTAATTTTTTTTTTATTTTGAATAGGGGGCTATAGGCCAAATGAGTTTGGGAACTTCTGTCCTAGATACACTTTAATCACAAAAAACTAATACATTAACTACAACAGAATGCTGGTCCTCACACTCCTTTTGTTCCCCTATCACTACTATCACTGCTCTTGTTACAATCTGGACTTCATTCTCACAACTCTAAGACATCGACAATACTGAATCAATCATTGTCTTCTTTACTCCTTTCCCAACAAGGTGCTATTGAACCACTGTCCTCAGCACTCTGGCATCAAAAGCAACAGCTAGAGCTGAAGAATTCCAACTCAACTTACTGGAAAGTACAGAAAAAAATGGAGGAAGAGAAATGTGGACTCCCAATATAGGCTTAAGTGGAAAGATGGAAAGAAAGGAGAGTGTGTTCCAGACGTTCCAAATTAGAACTCAAAACATTTTCCTACAGAAATGATGTTATAGAAGTTCTACAGAACTACTAATATACTATAATACCTCGAGTATAATATAAATTAGATAAGTTTTTGTGACCTCAATTTGGTAAATAACTGGAAAATACAATTATAATTCTAACCTGACCTACAAATAAATTTCTCAATCATAGCTTGTTTTATAAACTTGAAACAATCTGAAAGTAATGTGACTTTGAAGGGGAAAAAAAGAAACTTTAATTTCTCAGAGCTTCAGCTGCCTCCTCTACAAATGTAGTAGTACTAATACTATTGAATCCTAATGTTAATTAATACTACTACTTTAAACACATTTAATAGGGTTATTTTGAGGATAAATATGATAATGGGTACCTACGTTATAAGGAGGCATTATTATTGTTATTGCTGTATTCTATTTCCTTTCAAATTAGCTTTTATGAAATTTTCAATTCACTTAATTTAAAAAAAAATAAACATACTAAGTATTAGTTGTGGGATGACAGAATTTATAAATGAAAAGGATTTTAAAGTATTTACTCTGTGATAATTGCTGTGATCAATGCTGAGGACAGAACTAAAGCAAAACAATCCCTATCCTCAAGGAGTTTACACTGGTGGGGGAGACAACACACATAAGGATGTTTCAGTTTGAGAAGACACTGGGATAGTGAGTAAAGCCTTAAGGGAGTAAACTGACATTTCCTTTCTAGAAGGGAGGGCAGTACTGATTTGATTCCTGTTGCAAGAACAGGAGGGAGAATAGAAGAGAGGAAAGAAACAGCAGAGTGGATAACAAGGAGATGGCTAGTAAGGATGGTATGTAAATTATGATCCAGTGTCCCTAGAAATAGTAAGACATGTACATCATTTCAAAATATACTCTCCTAGAAAGTGAACTAACAGAATGTCTAGGAAAAAAATGGGGGGCGGAGCCAAGATGGCGGAGTAGAAAGACGCACATACACATAGCTCTGAACCCACAACCCATAGAACGGCTACAGGGGAGTAACTCACGGCGAATTCTGTACCCAGAGGCCACGGAATATTGGAGCGAGGGAGATTTCTGTTCCAGAGGGACCTGCAAACTTCTCGCGGGGGGTCCTTCGCGTTGCGTACTGGGCGCCGGGACTGGGAGCTGAGTGCAGCCCTGCCGTGGCCACGGCACCGAGAGGAAAAGATCCGAGTGGGCTTCGGGAACGGGATCTCCAGCGGCCACGCGGGTCCCTCCACCCACAGAGGGACCTGCAAACCTCTCGCAAAAGGTCAGTCACACTGCAAACGCGGAGCCCAGCCCAGCCCAGACCTGCTGCGGCCACGGCACCAAGAGAAACAGACCTGAGCAGGCTTCAGGGACGGGATCTCCAGCAGCCGCACAAGTCCCTCCTCCCACAGGTAACGGGGGTCAGTGAGAGAGTCTCTTTGGCGGGTCGAGAGGGTAGTGGGGTGCCCCCATGATTCGGGCCCCCCCGGGAGGTAGAAGCTGAGAGGCGGCTGCAGACAGGGGCTCCCCAAGCAGGCAGGAGCCTGAATCCATTGTGGAAGGTCTGTGCATAAACCCCTTGAGGGAACTGAGCCTGAGAGGCGGCACTGCCCTGACCTGACCACATGAACTTAATTCTCACACTGAATAGCAGCCCTGCCCCCGCCAAAAGCCCTAAGGCTGGAAGCAGCATTTGAATCTCAGTCCCCAAACGCTGGCTGGCAGGATCAGGAGGTGAGGTGGGTGTGAGGAAAATATTCAGAGGTCAAGTCACTGGCTGGGAAAATGCCCAGAAAAGGGAAAAGAAATAAGACTATAGAAGGTTACTTTCTTGGAGAACAGACATTTCCTCCCTTCCTTTCTGATGAGGAAGAACAATGCTTACCATCAGGCAAAGACACAGAAATCAAGGCTTCTGTGTCCCAGCCCACCCAATGGGCTCAGGCCATGGAAGAGCTCAAAAAGAATTTTGAAAATCAAGTTAGAGAGGTGGAGGAAAAACTGGGAAGAGAAATGAGAGAGATGAAAGAAAAGCATGAAAAGCAGATCAGCTCCCTGCTAAAGGAAAACCAAAAAAATGTTGAAGAAATTAACACCTTGAAAACTAGCCTAACTCAATTGACAAAAGAGGCTCAAAAAGCCAATGAGGAGAAGAATGCTTTCAAAAGCAGAATTAGCCAAATGGAAAAGGAGATTCAAAAGCTCACTGAAGAAAATAGTTCTTTCAAAACTAGAATGGCACAAATGGAGGCTAAGGACTTTGTGAAAAAGCATGATATCACAGAACAAAGAGAGAAGAATGGAAAAATGGAAGATAATGTGAAATATCTCATTGGAAAAACAACTGACCTGGAAAATAGATTCAGGAGAGACAATTTAAAAATTTTGGGACTACCTGAAAGCCATGATCAAAAGAAGAGCCTAGACATCATCTTTCATGAAATTATCAAGGAAAACTGCCCTGAGATTCTAGAACCAGAGGGCAAAATAAATATTCAAGGAATCCACAGAACACCGCATGAAAGAGATCCAAAAAGAGAAACTTCTAGGAACATTGTGGCCAAATTCCAGAGTTCCCAGGTCAAGGAGAAAATATTGCAAGCAGCTAGAAAGAAACAATTCAAGTATTGTGGAAATACAATCAGGATAACACAAGATCTAGTAGCCTCTACATTAAGGGATTGAAGGGCATGGAATAGGATATTCCAGAAGTCAAAGGAACTAGGACTAAAACCAAGAATCACCTACCCAGCAAAACTGAGTATAATACTTCAGGGGAAAAATTGGTCTTTCAATGAAATAGAGGATTTTCAAGCATTCTTGATGAAAAGACCAGAGCTGAAAAGAAAATTTGACTTTCAAACACAAGAATGAAGAGAACCATGAAAAGGTGAACAGCAAAGAGAAGTCATAAGGGACTTACTAAAGTTGAACTGTTTACATTCCTACATGGAAAGACAATATTTGTAACTCTTGAAACATTGCAGTATCTGGGTACTGGGTGGGATTACACACACACACATGCACACACGCACAGATACATAGAGACAGAGTGCACAGAGTGAATTGAAGAGGAGGGGATCATATCTTAAAAAAAAAAATGAAATCAAGCAGTGAGAGAGAAATATGTTGGGAGGAGAAAGGGAGAAATGGAATGGGGCAAATTATCTCTCATAAAAGAGGTAAGAAAAAGACTCATTAGTGGAGGGATAAAGAGGGGAGGTGAGAGAAAAACATGAAGTCTACTCTCATCACATTCCACTAAAGGAAAGAATAAAATGCACACTCATTTTGGTAGGAAAACCTATCTCACAATACAGGAAAGTGGGGGACAAGGGGACAAGCAGGGTGGGGGGGATGATAGAAGGGAGGGCATGGGGAGGAGAATGCAATTTGAGGTCGACACTCATGGGGAGGGATAGGATCAAAAGAGAATAGAAGTAATGGGGGACAGGATAGGATGGAGGGAAATATAGTTAGTCCTATACAACACAACTATTATGGAAGTCATTTGCAAAACTACACAGATTTGGCCTATATTGAATTGCTTGCCTTACAAAGGGAAGGGGTGGAGAGGGAGGGAGGTAAAGAAGCTGGAACTCAAAGTGTTAGGATCAACTGTAATGTTCTTACCACTAGGAAATAAGAAATACAGGTAAAGGGGTATAGAAAGCTATCTGGCCCTACAGGACAAAAGAGAAGACGGAGACAAGGGCAGAGAGGGATGATAGAAGAGAGAGCAGATTGGTCACAGGGGCAATTAGAATGCTTGGTGTTTGGGGGGGGGGGGGATAAAAGGGGAGAAAATTTGTAACCCAAAATTTTGTGAAAATGAATGTTAAAAGTTAAATAAATAAATTTAATTATTAAAAAAAAAAGAAAGAAAAAAATGTAATCTTTTAAAAAAATTGTAGGACACTTAAAATATAGGTCATAGGATCATAAAGGTAGAGTTCAAAGGGAATTGAAGATTAAGTCATAGATGAGGAAATTGAAGATCACAGAAGTTAGGTATGTGGGTAGGTCCTGACTCCAAATACAGAGCCATACTTACATTCCAGGTACCGGACAAAGGGGGAGAAAAAAGAGCCGTAGCAAGCAGAAATAAATCAAATTATTAACATACTTTGTTTAATGGGCAATCTCAATTCCAATCTGTCCAAATAACCTATTGATGATGAAATAGGGAAATGGATAAAGGAAAAGACAATAATGCTGATTATTATTTTTCTTATATTAATTTAAGTGACATAAATTAATCACCACTGCAAGGAAGTCCATCAGCTTGTTAAGTGGAAAGATGTAATACAATTTGAGATTTGGTAGTACTAGGCCACTTTCCCCAGCATTTCTTCTTTTCATTAGTCCCCTTGATATTCTGGCCCATTTTGTTCTTCCACATGAATTTTTGTTTGTTTGTTTTCTTTTTTTTTCCTTTTTTTTTAAATTTTTTTTTAATGGTTTACAATCATTTCCATAAAATTAAGATTTTATCCCCCCCACACTACCACCCTCCCCCCCACGACTGCATACAAATCTGTATAGGTTCTACATATACTTTCCTATTGAGTACATTTTCATTATAGTCATGCTATGTAGTCGAACTAAAATAAATGGAAGAAATCATATAACAAATCAAAACATGATACACAAAAACACGCATACACACAAACATGATCTGCTACATTCTGCGAATGACTTCCATATTTCTTTCTCTGAGTGTGGAAGGCATTTTGCCTTAGAAATCCACCATTGGGATTTTTTTTTTTAATAAGTTCTTGCATTATTACGGAATTCCAAGTCTACCAGAAAAAACTCTCACACACTGTTGTCGTTGCTGTGCACAAAGTTCTCCTGGTTCTGCTCCTTTCACTCAGCATCAGATCATATAAGTCCTTCCAGGCCTCTCTGAAGTCTTCTTGTTCATCATTTCTTATGGCACAACAGTACTCCATTACATTCATATACCATAATTTATTCAGCCATTCCCCAATTGATGGGCATCCCCTTGACTTACAGTTTTTGGCAACTATAAAGAGTGCTGCTATAAATATTTTTGTACATGTGGGACCCTTTCCCATTTTTATGATCTCTTGGGGATACAGTCCTAGTAGTGATATTGCTGGGTCAAAGGGTATGCACATTTTTGTAGCCCTTTGGGCATAGTTCCAAATTGCTCTCCAGAATGGTTGGATGAGCTCACAGCTCCACCAACAATGAATTAGTGTTCCAACTCTCCCACATCCTCTCCAGCATTTATCATTTTCTTGTTCTGTCATGTTTGCCAATCTTATAGGTGTGATGTGGTACCTCAGAGTTGTTTTGATTTGCATCTCTCTAATCAAAAGTGATTTAGAGCATTTTTTCATATGATTATAGATATCTTTAATTTCTTCTTCTGAAAATTGCCTGTTCATATCCTTTGACCATTTATCAATTGGGGAATTCCACATGAATTTTGATATTGATATTATTTTTACCAGCTCTAGAAAATAATTATCTGATAGTTTAATTGGTATGGCACTAAATAAGTAAATTAGGTAGAATTGTCATTTTTATTATATTGGCTTGGCCTACCCACGAATAACTGATGCTTTTCCACTTATTTAGATCTGACTTTATTTGTGCAAAAAGTGTCTTGTAATTGTGTTCTTGTAGTCCCTGGGTTTGTTTTGGCAAGTAAACTCCCAAATATTTTATAGTGTCCACCCTAGCTTTTAATGGGATTTCTCTTTCTATCTCTTGCTGTTGGTCTTTGTTATTAATACATAGAAATGCAGAAGATTTGTGCGGGTTTATTTTGTAACTTGCAACTTTGCCAACGTTGTTTATTATTTCAAGTAGCTTTTTACTTGATTCTCTGGGATTCTCTAAGATCATCATATCATCTGCAAAGAGTGATAACTTAGTTTCTTTTTTGCCTATTCTAATTCCTTCAATTCCTTTATCTTGTCTAATTGCTATGGCTAACATTTCTAGTACCATACTGAATAACTGTGGTGATAATGGGCATCCTTGTTTCACCCCTGATCTTACTGGAGATGCATCTAGCTTGTCTCCATTGTACATAATGCTTGCTGAAGGTTTTAGGTAGATACTGCTTATTATTTTATGGAAAGTTCCATTTATTCCTATGCTCTCCAGTGTTTTTAATAGGAACAGGTGTTGTATTTTGTCAAAAGCTTTTTCTCCATCTGTTGAGATAATCATGTGGTTTCTGTTAGTTTTGTTGTTGATATGATCAACAATGCTCATAGTTTTCCTAATATTGAACCAGCCCTGCATTCCTGGTATGAATTCTACCTGATCATAATGTATTATTCTCGTGATAAGTTGCTGTATTCTTTTTGCTAAAATCTTATTTTAAAATTTTGCATCTATATTCATTAGAGAAATTGGTCTATGATTTTCTTT